>NC_056745.1:376057940-376322940 GCF_019279795.1 Protopterus annectens
ACATATTTGTGTTTGATGAACAGCCATTCGCTGAAGTTAGGTTTCGATGAAGTAATATACACACATTAAAAAAGGGTAATTAGTAGGGCATATAAAATATTGCATGATAACTATGGGAATTAATCAGAAGAGCTTAGAAAGGATTAGGAAGAGAGACTGGATAAGCAATTCAGAAAGAAACAATGGGAGGATATATGTATGGCTCCCAAATATGCAACAATCACCAGAATATCTAGGAGTTTTGCTTGGAAGTGTTTGGATATGTATATTTATACCCCAAGCAGACTCCAAAGAATTTTTCCTGGGGTAGCTTGTGAATGTTGGAGGTGTGATGGGGAAGAAAGAGGTTATTGGTAACCTATTTTTTCGGGGGAGCGTAATGAGGTGACAGACTTTAACAATTTCTTGCAGACTACTCTGTCAAAAATAGTGAGTAAGGAAACTGGTATAGATGAGGAAATGATTTGCACATAGTAAGGCCTTGCTGAGTTTAATTCTGGTGGCTGACAAAAATGTAATTAGTAGGAAATGGAAATCATAATCTAAACCAAACATACTAAAAGTAGTGAATATTGCAACAGAGATAAAAGAACAGCAAGTAGGGTCTTTACAAAAGGTAGAAGCAAATTACATAAAAAAATGGGAATTGTGGGAACAATACATGCAAAATAATGATTTGGAGGAGGAATGAGGTTTAAGGAAGGCAGGAATTGAATGAGCTATGTAATGTTCAATTGATAATGATGATACAGAAGATTATATCTGATATATTAGGTTTGCAACAGAAAATATATCAATATGGCGTGGTTTCATTTATATAAATATATGATTGCCCATGCTGTAAATAATAATTTATAAAGATGTTTCTTATTTAAAAAAATGAAAGTATCTCGAGGAACATATATGTTCTTACAAATGCAGAACTGTCTGGGTGCTGCATGGAGACGCTGTTCTGGTAAATTCTAGACAGCCAAGGAATTGTTTTTATACAATGACTAATTATTTTATTTGAATTTATTTTATTTAATATGCTAACCTGGTGACGTAACCCAGACCCTTTCAACCACGATGCAATCCTCAAGGGCAAGGGAAAATAATACACACAAACATACACACCTATAATTAATGGAAGTACAGATGACTGGATGAGAAGACAAAAAAAGAAAATGAAGGAAAATTGGGCACACATTGAACAAGTCACTCATGGGGTTAAATTCTTCCCTTGGATGCAGTCCAACAGAAACCTTATGTTACATTCTGAAGAGACACTTCTGAATTTCTACCTATAAAGTATGCTCTTCCATTTTCAGAAGCCTTTATAGCCATTATGAAGGACACTAAATGATTAGTGCTATGCACCTTAAACAGTTCTACTTAACCTAACTTTGTGAATAGAAAATTAAGCAGGATTGCATTATTAAACAATGGTTCCCTGGCACAAGTACTAGTCAGTTTTTTTTTAATTCTGCATGGGAATGAGCACAGACAATTTACAGATAAATTAAAAGGTTTTATTTTTTTGAAAAAAAAAAAAGCAATACCTCCTTTATAGATGGTCTCACCCTCTGCATACCTTTATTAATATAATTGACTCAGAGGTTGTTGTACCTTTGGGGAAAAGTGAGCTTTCCCCACAGTGACCGTTACCCAACCAAAATAATGTGTCAAAAATAAACAGCCCTGTGTTTGATGAGTCGAATGTGGTAGTTCTTCCTTATGCTACAAGCTTCAGCTTATCACCTTCACTGAAACTGTAACTTGCTTCTTTTGCTAAGTCTAAATATTTTCAGTGAATATTTTCATTCTGCTACATTAATTACTTTATTCTTCAACCATATACTGCCCTCCAGTTTTCCTCATCGCTTTTGTCTTGTTTTTATTTCCGTATATGATAGAACTCACTATCTCCAGCTGATTTAATTTTAATTTCTGTTAGGGTGGAGACATAGAGTAGAGGTTAACATTGCTGCCATATAGCATGTGGTCCTTCAGTTTGATTCTGGGATAGGATGACTTCTGTGTGGTGTATTAATGTCACATGTATGTCCATGTGTGTTTCTACCTGAAGCTTCAGTTTCTTTTCAGATCTTAAAGACATGCTGTAGGTGATCTGGACTGATGATCCTGCAAATGTCCTATTGCTGTAACTGTCATGTCTGAGGTTTGTAGATGTACTAACCAGGATTAATCTCACTGCTTTGCACATACTGAGTTCATGGATGGGCTATACCTCCCCTGCAACCCTGAATTTATTGATGAGGTTTATCAGTGAAAGAATTAATGTAATCATTTAGTGTCATAGTTATTTGAATAGTTGAACCAATCCTTTCTGACTGCACTATTAAAAACATTCTGCTTAGTTCATATTCTTTGTACTTGCTTACCATAAATGAAATCAGTTCCATTTATTAAGTAATCCTTTTGGTGAAAGGTACTTTCTAATGCTTATGTTTTTTATTCTTAGTCTGTCATGCATGCCCTCTCCGCCCCCACAACTTTCATCTTCAGCTGTATGTCACTACACTGTTAAGGCTCTTGTGTATCCACATCATGTCTTTTTCTACAGCATTCAAGTGTGAATAAATTTAGTTCCTGTAACATCTCCTTATACCCCTTGTGTTATAGTCCATCTCTTACCCTGCTGGCCTTTCTTTGTAACATTTTAAATGTCTTGATCTTTTTGTCTGAACACCATACTCAAGCTGTGACCTGCCCAGGGATTTGTAGAGGGGTAATATAACCTCTGCATTCTTGGATTTTGGTCATCTAAGGATAAAGTCTAGCTTTTTACTAACTACGGCTACATCTTTCATGTTTGTATTTGGCAGTTAACTTCTACTTTTAGTACGATGTCAAGTACTTTTTCCCAATCTACTGCTTGCAAGGTTACTTCTCCCAATTGGGATAATTAGGTAAAGTACCTTCCATGTCCTCACATTAACCCTTAGATGACATCATCAGTCCACTCTGACAGACTTCTCAGGTTTTCCTCCTCAGTGTCTACTGCCCCTGTTCTCTGTTCTCACTGTCCGTTATGATCTTACCTCTCAACCTCTTAGAGCGTGAAATCTGGACAAAGCCACAAATAATGGGAGGGTAAAGGTCCCAAAATAGGGGCACATTTTAAATACTGCTCTTAGAAACTTAGCAAGTTGATATAACAGGTTTTGCATTAGCACAAATTCTCTGAAGAATATAAAGTCTGAAAATCAAATGTCTGCTATTATTTTCTGACTTTAGTCCTCAGTGATTTGCTAGAAAACTACAATTTTATGAGCAACAGACCAAAAATATCAGTCAAAAATCTGGACATTCTGAGAAAATCTGGACAGCTAAGAGGCATGATTATGATGTCAACTACAAAGATACCAAACAGGATCATTGCATCGACTAAAGCCTGTGGAAGCAATGAGAATTCCTACAAATACTACTTTGCTTTCTGCTTTGAAAACAACCCTCTGTGCATTTAGTGGACTTTCCCTTCTACTCCAAGTCCCTTCAGTTTAACTTTGAATCTCTTGTTCTGACTGAGTTAAAGGTTTTCTCTTCTCATAAACACGTAAGTTTCTTTGCTATGGGACTGCTTGTGAGATGTCCTCCCTTTTTCCTTTCCCTCCAAGTTGGCTCACTTGTTTTCTTTTCTTTTATGAAGATGGACATGAGAAATTCATTGCAAATTTCTGCCTTTCCACTTCCTCACTTCAGTGCTTCACCTCCTTGGTTAATGTCTGAAGCTCTTTCTTGACTTTTTTTTTTTGCTACGTGTATTTAACAAATATTTTCTTTTCTTTTCTCTATTATTTCTGCTAAATCGATTGATTTGCCTTTGCCTTTTTACACCCTTTATAGCATTATTTTTAGCTTTGTCATATTCATGCTTACACTGCTGTCCTTTCTTTTAAAAGTAATTTGCTGATATTCATATGTGCATTGTTGCATATGTTGAATTAAGTGCTGCAGCACATTTTCCCCTTGTCACTCCTTACATTTTTGGACCATATTTCAATAAAAAGCTTTGTAAATTTTTAATTAAACATGGCCCAAATAAATTTATTATTTCCCCTTGGAGACATTACCTTGGGGATAGCATGAGGTGCATCCATAGACATTAACAGACACATCTCTGTTATACTCAGTGACATCAGCCCAGGATTTTTTTTTTTTAAATGAGCAGAAATTGAAGATGTTCGCTGTTGGGGCAAAAATACTGTTTAGCAGTTTACGTCCCTCATGCTATGATGCAAAGGAATATTATTTAGTATAGGCAATTCATTTTAACTTATGAAAAGCCCTTTCTTCTATAACAATTGCCTCCTTATCCTCCTGGTGAGGCTGCTGTGGTGCAAAGGTAAGTTATTTAACATCGAAAAATCATTTTAACTTGTGAAAAGCTACTTCCACTGTATGGATATAAGACAGTGCCAAGAATCCTTGACTATGTGTGGAAGACGCTTTAAAACATCTTTACAAGTAAAATCCACAAAGGCTGCCATAGCTTCTGTTTTGGATCCTCTTGCTGACACAATGGGTCGAAAGGGGGGATCATTCATACTCTTGTGGATCTTCGGGATCCCAGATATGGATGGAATGATTGGTAACTCGACCATCAAATAATCATATTCATCCTTACCAAGCACTCCATTCATTAATTGATTGGCAGTTGCACAAATGGTTAATGGATGGAGTGCTTGGTAAGGATGAATGTGACTATTTGATGGTTGAGTTACCAATCATTCTTGGCACTGTCTTAATGTTATTAGAGAAACAGATTTTAATGATGAATTTGTCATGGTCACAGTGGATGTTGTGAACCTTTTCTCCACTATACCGCATGATGAAGGTTTTGCAGTGTTTGACAGTTGTTTTTTGAGGTATAGTGATTTACACACTGTAAAACGCAAGTTGATGGTGGATTTAATGGAGATGGTCCTTCTAAACAATTTCATCATATTTAATGGAGAATATTTTAAACAGAGTACTGGCGTGGCTATGGGTGCCAGATGTGCACCCATATATGCCAATTTAGTTTTGGCAGAATGGGAAAAACAGTGGGTATTTACTTCAAGATACATGTCCAAAATAGTGCTGTATTTGCATTTTTTGGACAATATCTTGATGTTTTGGAAGGGGACAACTGATGAAGTTCTTAAATGTGTTGATTATATAGGTACAACTATACCATTCCTGAAATTCACTAGTAAAATACAAGAAAAATGTGAATATTTGGACATTTTATTGTACAAAGACAATAGTACCTTGAAATCTAACATTTATTGGAAAAAGACATATTCAAATTCATTTTTACATTTCGATAGTTGAGTGGATTTTATATGCCATCGTACCCAATAAACATTCAACTTTTTGGTGCTGGTCAGTTTTATTTTGTTTTATCTTTTGAATCCTTGGCTAATTTTCTTTCAAAGTTAGCATTGGATAATTTTATGAGGGACCTTAGTTTCTTACTGATACTGATCAAGGATGTCTTTCCTTCTTGGGATTTGCTTTTTTTCTGAACTAGTTTCCTCCTTCTGTTGTATAGCCTGTTTATGGCAGGGGTCCACCAAACTGGTTTCCTTCTCTTAGAGGAGTGAGTCTTGGTTTTGCTAGGGATGACATGATCCATGCATCCTTGTAGCTGCTCATAGAGTGCATTTGTAAAGGTTTCTGCATCTTGGGCAGCATTATCCTTTAGCATGGGGGCTGTGAAACTTACTGCCTCTGTCTTAAGTAAGGTGAAGTTTGCTTTAGAAAAGTTTTTTACTGCGGTTTCCTTAGTTGGGGGTGGTGGGGTGTGGACATCCAGAGTTATTAGTTTATGGTCTGATCTAACCAGTGACTGGTTGACCTTCAGTGTGGAACACCTGCTGCCCATGTTGGTGATGACCAGGTCCAATATGTTTTCACCTCTGATAGAGGAGTGATCCAGAGCATTTGAGTTAATGAATTCCAGGAAGCACTGGGCCTGGGAGTTTGTACTTGAGTAGTTTTCCCAGTTAATGGTAGGGTAACTGAAATCGCCCAATATCAGGATATTCGGTAGGACCTTCATGTTTTCCAGTGTCTCCAGAAAGGTGGAGTGGTGATCCTGGGTCATGGAGGGTGATCTGTAGCAGGCCACAATTTGCATTGCAGATTTGCCCGATGTTAGTTGCACATGGATGATCTCAGAGGTATCATGCTGCGCCACTAACCTGGAGGTGTAGGCATCCTTGATAAATATGGATACAACCCCTCCTTTTGTGTTTCGGTCTGTGTTCTGTGGCCGAACCGTGTTGTATGAGTTTTAGCCCAGTAGTGCTGGGGTGGTTTCTGGAACCTTGAACTAGGTTTCAGTTACTGCACAGATGTCGACGTTCTCCATACTGAGGAGTGCTTCGAGCGCGTGCATTTTGAGATTTAAACTACTGGCATTGAGTAGCATAACTCTCAGTTTTTTGTTAATTGTGCTGTTTACGGAGGTGGGTTTGACTTTTGAGCCTTGCCTAAAAAAGGCACTATGAGGGCAGCAAGAGCCTTAGGCCAGTATTCAAAAGCCTAGGGGTGACAGGTGCAAGCCGTCTCTTGCAAAGCAATGTGGCTTGTCGAGTAAGTCGTCCCAGGCTGACAGATACTGGATCCCCTTTGAATGACACCAGAAGCTTAGGCCAATTGTTGAAATTGATCATTTGTTTCTTTATACTGAAGTATCATTCTTGGTGAGGGCAGGATGCTACTCAAGGTCAGGGTCATACCAACCTGGACTACATGATCAGAGAGCTCTTCCATGTCTCTTTTCATGTAGTCCAGGGAGGTACGTCTCAGGTCATTCACACCAACAGAATTAAAACCTGTTCCTCAAGGAAACACAAACCTGTTTGTTCAACATCCTATATCAACAGGCTTTGCAACAAAAGGAAGAAACTGTTGTCCAAGGGTAAAAAGGAACAAATTCCAAATTGGAAAAACTCACTCCTCTGTCTCAACAAGCAAATTAGATCACTAGTGAAAACCTCAAAAGCTAATTATGAATTGAAACTAGCCTCTGAAACAAAGGGAAGCCACAAAGCCTTCTTCAGTTACATGAGGAACCTCCATGGCAAAGCCCAGATTTGTTCTGAATTAGTACTTAACAGTATCACTTACACTGATCCTGTTGACTTAGCCAACCTGCTAGCAGATAGGTTCAGTGCAAACTTGACCCCCCCCCCCCGTCCCCAAAGGCCCTTTCAACATCCCCGATACTTGTCCCATACCTCAAATATCCATAAATCAAGTGTTAAAGGCCCTATCCAAGGCAAAGAACACATCTTCCATGGGACCTGATGATATCCCAGGCTGTATTCTGCACCAACTCCAACAAGAACTGGCTTCTGATACCAACATTTTAATAAAATATTACTTTCACAGAAGTAGCTTTTTTTTATGTTCATGTATAACACAGTTGCTCAGCTTGGGTCTGAAGAGTGATTGTGTTTTCTTTGTCAAACTCACCTTAGCAAAGCCAACATATATAGCTTATTCAGTAGCATACACAACTGGAGCAAATGTCAGCCCATACAGCAGAACATCTTTTCTTTCCTCCCTGTAATGGGATCTCACCTGAAATTACAATTGAAAATGAGTGTTTCTACCCCCTGCACAATCAGAAATATCACTTTTACGTGATCAGATGAAATGCCAGCAAGTCTAATGTGTACAACCAAAAATAGCTTGATATACCGTCTTGCATACATTCTTAATACATCATTAAAACTGGCTATGTTCATGCTATCGGGAATCTATCTGGAGTCAGGTTATTTTGCTTCCAGTCCACAAGTGAGGAACTTCCATGTACCCTAGTAATTACTGATTGATCAATTTCACAAACATACTGTGCAGGGTGATGGAGAGACTCATCATGGAACTTACTCCATGACATAAGCCAGTATAGTTTTACAGATCTCATATACTTAACCTCATAAATTCTTTGAGACCATGACCACCAGCCTTGTTGAAGGGTGAGATCTCATGCAGGTTACTTCAATCTGGTTAAAGCATCTGCTATTAGACTGTATAACAGAATTATACATAAAACTCAGTGAAGGAGCAAAAAAAAAAATCAATCTGTTCTCCTCCAATCCATGTTGAGGAGCCAAAAAAATGTCTGTTCCTTTCATCAGAGTAGCTGTCATTAGCCAGGTGTGCTATTCCCCAATAAAAAAGAAGCCAAGAGCATCTGGAAATGGATGTGAGACAATAAAGACAAAGATAAAAAAATTCTAATGCTTTACATTAAGAGCAGACATATTCAGAATATGGTTATGTTAACAGTAATGAATGAATAACAGCTCACATAAGAATGTCTGCATACAATTGAAAACAGCATACGTTTCAGTCTTCCACTGCTTAGGCTGAATGTCTCTGATTCCTTGTTACTCTGTATCATGTAAAGAAGAAATGTGAG
Organism: Protopterus annectens; assembly: GCF_019279795.1. Lineage (NCBI taxonomy): Eukaryota > Metazoa > Chordata > Ceratodontiformes > Protopteridae > Protopterus > Protopterus annectens. Next base: position 376,066,363 of record NC_056745.1, read on the forward strand.
ACACTTTGAGACCCTACATGTTCCATTGTGACACTTCTAAATAACTAAGGTAATGGGGACTGATACAAGGTTGCAATTTCAAATTAGTCAACTGGAGAGTATAAATGCTAATAGTCTCACCAGAAATATACAGTTAAACATTCACATTCCTGTTAGTTACCTTCAACAGGGCTAGCTTGGTACTACTCATTGTACAGACAAACATACACAAACACTTGGAAGAAAAATGTTCCACATGGATGTGTGTGTGTATATATTTATGCCTGTATCTATATATATATATAAAAACTGCATCTGTATCTATCTATCTATATACACATATCTATATCTACACAGACACACACACACACACAGACACACACACACACACAACACAAGCAAATACTCGGCTAATTACCACCTGTCAGAAAACCAACTAACTCACCATAAGATATTCAGTATTATCAAAAAGAAAAAAAAGTAGAAATAAAACTAAGACAACGGAGGTGGAAAACATACCAACGTGTAAATAACTGTTCACTCACATCACAGTGAAAATAAGGGACATGTAAGATAAACAAGTAAATAAAACTAAAACTACACCACTACATTCCTTAGTCATAAAACTTTGCAGCAGAAGTGTAAAAACTGCATAATTCATACATATTTCATACTCAATATCTACATATAACACAGGAGTTGAAATCCAGGATTCATCACTGTTTGACAAAATCTCAAGAATAAAGTTCCACTTACCTGTAACATCCCGCAGTTGTCTTGTATACTTGTACTCAGTTGCCAGTCCTCTACAAAGATTGCCTTTGGAGTAAATCCCCTGAAAACTCAGCCAGTACCCATGTAACAAAGCATTATCCCTAGCATACAGCTTAACAGAACCATTGGGCTTTACAAAAAATCCACTCAACCCTGTCTTATAAAATGAGATGCAACATAGAAAAAATGCACTAAATGATTTTTTTTTGTAATGCTCACTTTTACTTAGGGTTCTCAATTAAGTCAAAAAATCCTGTAGGACATTGAAATTATACCACATTGCCTGCAATCTCTACTCCACCAATAATGGCTTCTACAGCAGTTCTGATACATTGAAATGACAATGCCTATAGTGAGAAGAGTTTACTATTATTTCACTGATGTGACATCAGTCAATTTTCAGTAGTGCAAAACAGCAGTTTCGCACTATGAAAAAACAAATGCCACAATGTCGAAACCTCCAACAGCGAATGCAAAACAGCATTCGCAGTTGTGAGTTTCGGTAGTGTGATGCTGATCACACTATAGTGGGGATCGGGAAATGTATCCTTTCCCTCACTGTAGTGCGATCCCGGACATCCCACATGGGGGGTGCAGGGGAGCTTGCCCCTCTGCAAACATTGTTTCGTGTGCAGCACACAGTGATGGTGTTCCTGGATTTGGGTTGACTGTTTGAAAATGTTGAAGTCGGACATTTAAAGTCACCACACTTCAAGTTTTTTTCAATTCGTTATTTTGTATTTCGTTATTTTGTATTTCGCGGTTTCGTTTTGGAATAACTGCAATTCACCATTATGCAATTCTGGGACATAATAGTAAACCAGTGAGAAGCATTAATACTGTAGGAATCTCTCAGATATGTAGAATAAACCTCTGTCTCCACGGCCCATTAAGATGAATAGGGACATTTTCTCCTTTATTGACTACCTCATCAAGCTAAATGGAGATATTTTCACCTCATTTCACACTTACTGGAGGAGTTTTTTGTGCCACTTAAAAATGTTGATGTACTTAAATATTCATGTGAGTAATGAATTCTAGCACACAGCTAAGACTGATGAAACCAAGATTATAGTAAATCACTGAAATAAAAAAAATGTACACCATGGCTTCATTCATCAAATAGTCTAACATTTTTTTTTGAATGCCAATACTTTATTTAGTCTGAAAGTAATTATAAATTGTTACTTAACATGTAGGTAATGGCATAATTACAAGTATTACACATTTTGTGTGAAGACTGAGATGAAAACTATTAACAACATTTTGAAATGGTTCTGAATATGAGCACTGAATGCAAAGGCTGACTACCAGCTTCAACAATAATAGGTTAACAAGCATATTTCCTAGGATACATGCAAGTGACTGCATGCCCACCGTCCTTTGGGATATGACAGTGTGCCCCTCAAACCAAGCCCTTAAGGCAAAACACTTTGCCCAATGTACTAATCATAGGAGACTCCATTGTGAGGCACACTGATGTCCCACTCACTAGGCTGAACAAGGACAAGGTGACAGTTAGTTCTTTATTAGGTGCCAGGATCTGCCACATAACACATGCACTCAGGTCACTCCACAATAAGTACAAATATGACTCAGTCATTGTCCATGTGGTGTGAATGACCTGAGACATACCTCCCTGGACTACATGAAAAGAGATGTGATGGAACTCTTGGATTATGTGGTGCAGGCAGGTATGATCCTAGCCCTGAGCAGCATTCTACCATCACCCAGAATGATACCACAGTATGAGCAGAAAATGATTGATTTCAACAATTGGCTAAGTTTCTGGAGTCATTCTAGGGGGATCCAGTATCTGTCTGCCTGGGATGACATAATCGACAGACCTTGATGCTTTGCCAGAGATGGCCTGCATCTGTCACCCCTGGGATTTCGGGTACTGGCTAAGGCTCTTGCCACCCCTATAGTGCCTTTTTTAGGCAGTATTCCAAAGACCAAAATTCCACTGTAACAGCTACAAACAAATGCAATCTGAGGGTCATGTTGTTCAATGCTAGAAGTTTAGATCTCAAGATGCACTCGATCAAAGCTCTCCTCAAAATGGAGAATGTCGACATCTGTGCTGTAATGGAGACCTGGTTTAGAGGCAGAAAGCACCCCTGCGCTCCCAGGCTTCAACTCATTCTATACCTTTCAGCCCCAGAATACGGCCAAAAGCTCCAAGGGTAGTGCTGTCTCCATATTCTTAAAGGATACACACAACTCTAGACTGATAGCCCAGCATAATGCATCCGAGATACTTCAGGTACAACTAACACTGGGTAAGATGACGATACAAGTCATAGCCTGCTACAGAACCCCAAACATGTCCTTAGACTCTCACTCAAAGTTCCTAAGCACCCTGGAATCTATCAAGGTCCAACCAATACTCTCATACTGGGTAACTTCAACTACCCTTCCATCAACTGGGAAAACTATTCAAGTACCAATTTACAGGCCCAATACTTTCTGGAATGTATCAGCTCATTCTGACCCCCACCAGAGGAAGCAACATCATCAACCTGGTTATCGCCAACATGGGAGACCATTGCTCCACAGCTATAGTCAATTCCTCCCTGGTTAAATCTGACCACAAACTGATCACCATGGAAATCTCTATATCACCTACACCCAGCTCTATCATGACCACCCTGAAAACCTCCTCTAAAGCTGAGTTTGGGCTCCTAAAAACAGAGTCGGCTAACTTCTTGGCACCTATGCCAATGGAAAATAGCTGCATGACTGTCGAATCATACACCAATGCACTGTACGAGCATGTACACAAATGCATGGACCATGCCATATGAAATAGAACTACAATGCTCTCCACCAAAAAAAGGAAGCCAATCTGGTGATCCCCAGCCATTGATAAACTCTACAACAGAAGGAAGAAAATTGAATGCAAAAACAGTAAGCTGAGGTAAGGCTCCAGAATCCAAATAGTTGAACAGATAAATGATTCAGTCTTCAGAAAGCAGTAAAAAAACAATGCCTTCTTTAATGTCACACAAGCGCTTTCACAGAATGCTTCATCAGGTGTATATAAAAAACAATCAGCAGCACCTCTTTAAATACCTTAAATTAACCACGTGACTAACAGATCCATTTAATTTAAAGTTGTATACTTTCTAAACTGAAAATAAAAATAAATTAAAATAAATAAATATATACAGAAATATATGCATAGATTTATATATTCACAACTGATATGGCTGTTTATAAGAATGTATATAAAATACAGTCTATATATATTTTTAATTATATGTACAAAGAATATATATATATATATATATATATATATATATATATATATATATATATATATATATATATATATATGTATTCAAGAATTGCAAAAGCGCAAAAACATTTTAAAATATATATGTACAGATATATAAATTTTATTACATAAAAATATATATATAAAATGTATATAGTTATGAGTGCAATGTATTCAATAACTACTGTATAGGAGGAAGAAAATGTTGCAGAAAAAAATGAAGTCACAAGACTGGAAAACCTCTCTTATCAGTCTCAACAAAAAGCTGAGATCCCTTATCAAATCCTCTAAAGCCAGCTATGAAGGCAGAATTGTAGCCGACACCAAAAACAACCACAAAGCGTTCTATAGCTATATCAAAAACTTTAAAGGCAATACCCAGATTTGCTCTGAGTTATTGCACAATGGCACCTCCTATACTAAGTCAATAGATATAGCCAACATAATGACAAACCAAGAACCAACAGCACAAAAAGAGAGATGAGCCAACCACACAGGAACCAGGACAAGTCACATTTATTCCAAGTTTGAGCACTTTCGTCAGAATGTAGCCAAAGACTTCTTCAGAAACTCATATCCAACATACTGGCTGACAGATTCAGTGCAAACTTTACCCCTCTCTCCCCCAAGGGCCCTATCACAATACCAGAAGAAAGCCTGGTACCCACCATTTCTGCAGTATAGGTAAAAGCTACATTGTCCAAAGCCAAGAATACAGCATCCATGGGACCTAATAATATCCCTGGTTGCGTCCTACATGAGCTACAAAATCAACTGGCACTACATCTGTGTGCCCTGTTCAGTCACAGCATTAGCTCAGGCTATGTCCCTAACAAATGGCACATTGCTACAGTCATCCCACTCCATAAAGGGGAAGCAACTACAGATCCTGAGAACTATTGCCCCATTAGCCTGACGAGTCTGGTATACAAAACTATGGAGCGCATCATCGTGGACATGCTTAACAAAGATATAGGCAATCTCCAAACTCTTGACCCACACAGTTTGGCTTTGTCAAGGGGAGATCCTGCCTGCTCAACCTGGCTGACTTCTTTGAGGCAGTCACCAAGGCTGTGGATGAGAGTAAGGCAGGGCATACAGCCTACCTCGACCTGGCCAAGGCCTTTGATATCATTCCTTACTCAGGTATCATCAAACTAGGCATCAATCCTTACATTACTAGGTGGGTTGCAAATTGTCTCACAGACAGGACACACAGAGTGAAAGTTGTGGATTCTAAGTCAGACTGTCGACCAGTCATGAGTGGAGTCCCACATGGCTCGGTCCTGGGCCCTCTCTTGTTTGGCAGAAGTCCAGGCCAACACAGAAGGACTTTGGCTGACCAAGTTCACTGATGACTGCAAGCTAGGAGTCATTATCAACTCCCCAGCTGATGCAGACATCCTACAAATGGGCCTCTCTGAGACCAATGACTGGTGTCAGAACCATGGCCTGAAGCTTAACGCCAAAAAATGCGTCATCATCCCCTTTGGAAAAAACTCAGTTCCCATGAATTACCACGTTGATGGGATTCCACTGAACACTGAAGGGGCCATAAGAGATCCAGGCACGCAGGTCGACAGCCACCTCACCTTCGACCACCACATTGCCACTGTGGTCATAAAGTCCTTCTACGTGGCACATCTTATAACCAAAGGTTTCGCATCCAGGAAGAAAGAGGCCATCATCCCTCTCTACACATCCTTCATTAGACCAATCATCAAATATAATACCCCATTTGGCATGTACCTGACCGCACACCTACAACAGCTGGAGAGGCCACAAAAGTACCTCACAAAAAGGATCCTAGGCTTTAAATACATGTCCTACATGGACAGACTCAAGAAACTTCAGCTGTTCTCAATCTCTTATCGTCTACTTAAAGGTGATCTCTACTTGAATTACAAAGCCATGTCCGACCCAGCCCTACTTGAAATGCTACACCTAAAAAAATCCCAATCTCCCATGCCACATGCTCCAGAGATCACAACCTCATTACCACAATTAACATAACACTCTGGAAGGACAGGTTCATCTCCCAAAGACTGCCCATACTCTGGAATAAGCTTCCTATTTATGTCAAGCAGAGCAACTCACTGGCCCTCATCAAGAGAAATGTTGACGAGTGGATGGGGAACAGAAAGTTCATTCCAGGGATCATTCCAGTTGTCCTACTGGATTAGTGGCACTGTGAACTAACATCAGGTGGCCCAGTGCCATGGCAATTTATTTCGGCTAGGCTTGCAAAGGCTCCAGGGCCATTAGCCTAGTACACAACTATGAAACTATGAGAATAAAACTGTTGTCTTTAATAATGCTGATATTCTAAACCAACTTATCTGAATAATGTAGTTGTTACCTTAGAACTTCAGTAAAAGCATATGCATACACAGACACACACACACACAAGCTTTCTGATTAAGTGGTCACTACTGGTCTACATTCCAGAGACACCTAAATTTGGGGGGGGGGTCCATAAAATGTATAGTTTAGTCAGGAGAAATTATACAGTGTCAGCAAACTATTGTAAAATAACATACTAAATACAAGAGATTACATACACACACACATATACACACACACACACACACACACACATACATACACACAATCACACACACACACACACACACACACACACACACATGTATTTATATATATAGTAATTAATGCGCAAGAGGAAGCATGGGCATGAGAAAACTTATTTCATAAATTTTAAAGTAATTTTCTCCTGTCACTCTGTGTGCTACAGTCTGGATGCAGGAAGAAGGTTAAATATTTCAAGTGAGCTTGTGTATCTGTGTGTTCTTGTGGACACATGGACAAACTACTGAAGGGGTCATGGGGGAAATGCTTCATTTGGTATCATTTGAGTGCTTTTGCATACATGGACACTAAAAGAGTTATATGTTCCAGCAACACTTTCAGTAGCATGTCCATGTCTGCACAAACACTTTTACAGACAACCAATTGAACATTTCCCCCAAAGATCCTTTCAGTAGATTCTCCATGTGTCCAAGCAATTCACTGACACCAAAGAAACATTTCTCTCAAATGATCCTTTCTGTAGTTTATCCATGTCTGCACAAACATATCAATGACATCAAATGAAACACTTCCCCAAAGATGCCTGCACAAGGACTTTAGTGCTGACAAAATTAATAATTTCCCCAAAACGAACCCTTCTGAAGTCTATCCATTATTGCCAGAGACATTTACTAGCACCAAATAAAACATTTCCCCCAGTGATCATTTCAGTAGTATGTCCATGTCTGCAGAAGCATTTCACTGACACCAAATGAAATATTTCCCCCTGTGACGCCTGTACACTAGCCCAGTAATCAAGGAGCCTTAATCCTCACCAATAGCACCAGTGAGGGGCATGCACATTGGGAAGGATAAGAAGTACACACACGGTAAACTACAATTTCCCTTAAGAGCACACAGAGATCACTGTCAGTCCGGGCCTGGTTTCTCCCTTTCTCTCCAGATCTCCAATAAGACTCCCTACGGGCACAGCTATAGGGTACAGGTCTCAGCCTAGTGGTCAAGCCAAAACTTCCACCACCCTCTTGGTTCAACCAGTACTTCATGTCCCTGCCCACGTAGCTGACACACATACACTTTCAGATATGATTTATATACAAACACACAGACATTCCTGGGGAAGGCTGGCACAGGTTCTCTAGCTATGCTCCCTTCTCTGCCCAGGTAATAACTGCCACCAACCACTAATATCAGCTACTAATAGCACCCTTATCAAAGGGTGTCCAATTTTACTGTGCAATAGTATTATTATCCAATTAGTAAGTATGACAAACAGCAAGGCATATTGGAGTGGCTTTGACGTAAAAGCCTAAATTTAGGTCTTTTTGCTGTTTACAATATTAGTAAAAGAAAATGGTGTGAAATACTTGGTCAGATCCAGATATGCTGCATAAACTGATGACCACTATCAACCATCTCTGTCTACTACCTCCATGACCTTTGAGAAGACATTTACTAAATTAAGTAGACATGACCTACGCTTGTCATAACCAAACTGTTAAGGGTCTAGTAGTATGAGATTTTTGATACCATACCTTATGAAGTCACATATGCATTTCATGGCTTGCAAAATACTCTAGTTAGGCTGATGGGTCTGTAGTTTCCTGGGTCTGTGGTAGGGACAACCCCCTTTGTGAAGGGGTATTACAAGAGCTATTCTCAGTCATTCATAGAAATACCTTGTGACTAAGCTGACAAGTTCAGGACAGGCTCTGCATGGCATGTTTGGCTATGTTTATTAGGTATCCAGACATTTGCCTGCCATGTAAAAGTGGCATTTTAGTTTTTGACAGTACAGTTAGGAATTGTCCCTTGAAACTGTAAGGGAATCAAGAATGTATGTAATTTTAATAACTATTTATGGGGTAATATTAGCACTGAATTTGTCTACAGGTATATCAGCTATATCTTTATGGTCCAAATGGGGAGATGATAAATCAGCAAGCAAAGGAGAGTAGTATTGCTGGAACTGAATTAGTTCTCCAGTCTTGTTGAGTACCTTCATGAGGTGGATCCTGTTTTTTACAAAATCTCAATAAGACGACACTGATATATAGATTATATTTTATATAGCATACATCAGCTAGATGTAGATTAAAAAATAAAAAAAAGATATCTAGGTGCACAAGACCCAGGATAAAAGGTGCCCAATCCTGGTAGGTGCACTGGTGCAGGGACTGGAAAAAATGACCTGTAGAATCCCCAAGACACAAAAACATTCCTACAATGGGGTTTGACCAGGCTCAGGGGGAGGATGCCCCCCCCCCATTGTAGAAGGAAGAATTAAGTCACAAAAGTCACAAAAAGTGATAGGCTAAAAAAGAGCCATAAAGACGATAGAGTGGACTACTGAGGATAAGAAAGAGCTTACGTATTGTTACTATTATGCAAAAAGCCCAGAATTTCCAGACAGAAGATGTACAAAAAGATTAATATATAAATTAGAGGAAAGAAAAATATTTGCACAAGAAAAAACTGTTAGAAGCTTCAAACAAAAATGCATGTTCATTAATACTACAGTTTTATGAAAATATTATACAGACCGAGCGACCATGAGCTGTTTGGAAAAAGAAGCGACTGAGGAAGTGCAAAAATATAATGAACTAAACCTAGAGATTTTTCAAAGGTATAAAAAATAAATATGGACATAGGAAAGAAAGAGAGATCTGATATGGTGCAATATTTATGCAAAGGAGAAAGGCAAATTAATCAAAACAAAAAATAACCCCAAAGATATTCAAAGAGAAATACAGGCCAAGGCATTCTGATATGGAAAATTTCACAATACAAAAAATATGATGACAAAGATTAGTAATGTAGAATTTAAAAAATAAAAGCTGAAGTTATGGAACACCTGCAAAGTGAAGGATTTAGTGTAGAAAGTCTAACACAGGTTGTACCACAACATAATGGAATGAGTTCCCCGAGTAAGGAGAAACAGGAGGAGCAGGAGACATCTGAACAAGAAATATGGAAATGGGAAAGAAAAAGAGATTTAATATGGTGCAATATTTATGCAAACAGGAAAGCAAAACTAACCTTAAATAAAGATAAAAGTAATGGTTTGGGAGATGTGGTGAAAATTGGGGGTGTATAGCTGTCATTGAATGAAGTGTCTTTGCTAGGGATAAAATTTGGGAAATTGATGTAGTTATGATGCAGTGGGAGGGTACAGTGGAAGACATTTAGATTAGCATTCAGGAAAAAGGTTTATCTGATGAATTCTGTATTAATAAAAATATAGCATATATGTCAAATGTTTACATGATCCTACAAAATATGAAAAGGAAATTGTAAATTGGTGCTTTCTTTCATATGTGAATCCAAATTAAACCAAGTAAAAAGATGTGTTGTATATGAGTAAAAATAAAGTTGGACTGGGGTTACTAAATCCAGTTGTTTATTCTGTTTCTTTAAGCTTGTGTAGAGCATTAAAGTGGCTAACAGAACAAATGAGAAAGTAATAGTGATAATGTGTAAATATAAGTACAAAAAGTTCTGGGAAGTAATGAGAATAAAAAAAAGAGAAAAAATATGCAAATGAAAAAATTTAAATTTTCAATAAAAATACTAACATGGAATATAAAAATTGATGATATACAAAAAGAGAGAAGGATGTGGTATAGTAATGTGACAAAACAATATTATTATATAAATCCAGGTGAAAATTTACCACAGAAAGTGATTAAAACCATTAAAGTCAGGAAGAAGTGGTGTACCAAGATAATAGTGTGTCAGGATTCCTATGCAGATTGGTATTAAGTTGCCAGTAAAGTAAAAAAAAAAAAAGTGTGTGTTTATTTTGAGGGCTGGAAAAAGCTGTGTGAAACGTGAGAATATTAATGATATAAAAATAAAATAGATATGAATATGATGTATGGATATTATAAGAACAAGCAGAAAGTATATGTGAGAAGAGTAGATAATTTATTTTATGTAATATAAGTTATTTGTAAAGAAAGACTGAATTAAATTTTGTTTAATGGAAAATGGATTTGGCAGCTATATTGTGAAAAAATATTATTATTATTATTGTTTAGTATTTGTTATTGTTTTGATTATTTTTGTGGAAGGAGTGATGGTCCATTATAGAAGAAGAAGAATGAATATGTTATAACAAAACTGATAAATAGTAACTCACAACTGCCGCTATCCTCCTAAAGTGTCCCGTAGCAAATAGGTACCAAAATCCACAAACAAAACTAAACTATCAGGACACACCACGAGAAGCACTGGATTCTTCAAAAATAAATCCTTTATTCCAATCGAACAAACACAGAATAAGCGCTTTCACATGCGTCTTGCATGCTTCTTCAGATACAGTTTAAAACACATAACTCAGCTCCTTTTATACAGATAATACCAAGCAGTTGTTATCAATCATGCAATTAATCCATTGTAACAATACTTAATTAATTAAAGTGAAATACTTCTCTGTTCTTAAAGCCATTGCAATACGTTCAGTTTTTGTAGCAACACAAAAAATGAAATGAAATGAAACAAGCTCAGTATGTACATAGCTTATATTCTCAACATTTTTTCTCTTGTAGTAACGCAAACAAAATACGTAGTCTATTAAGAGCAAATCTAACTCCTACTTCATAGAGCTGTCAGTGCCTGCATTACCTGTTGAATGCATCTTCAGTGCCTAGTTCATAAACATGGTGCCGTAAAATTACATTCTACTTGTTATAAAGTAGATCGGAACTAACATTTAATCCATATACATGGCTAAATCTATTAAAGCATCATTATGTAAAAGTCATCCTTCATCGGACATATCCAAACAATGTCCGGTTGAAAAACGAACAGTGTTCATACTGCGCATTGTACTAGCGTAAATAAAAAAGTGCTGTCAGCAATGAGGCTCAATGAAAATAACTCGCGTTATGCATAAACAAATACAATGATTGTATAAATGGGAGTAAGTCACTGACTGAAGTCAGAGACTCCAACAATAGACATTATCTCTGACTCCATCTATCATTATCTCTTCTTAAATTATATTCAAAGGGAATCTTATAGACACGTGACGTATATAGCAAGTGTCTAGATGTAAAATGCATGTACCCAAAACAAGATAAAATTAAAATAAAAATAAAATAAAAATAAAATAAAATAAAATTAATATGGGTGTGAGTATAAATGTTGATATTAATGGTTAAATACTTTATCAATACTAATACTTGTACGAAAAGTGAGTAGACAAACTAATCAATCACATTTCATCGATAACTAGCCTCTTTATGTCATTAAAATTGAGATTAAAACATTATTATCTAAAACTATCTAAAATTATCTAAAAAACACTTCTAGTAATAGGATGTAAATAATACTAGACTGTCAAAGATGGTGCTGGACTGTCCAAAAAATAGAACCAGCAACTCATTGAGACAGTCATTTATTCTTATCAACCATACCACTACTATCTAACTGAACCAATACCTATTCCAGGTGTCTTCCAGTGAGCGGTTAGATACTATCACTAACTAGACAAATCCAAAAAATAGATTCATCACATCTTAGTATTGCTTGTGTTTCAGAAGTCTAAGTGTATCTCTATTTTGTAGCTCCCTGTTGAATCAAACTTTTCCTGACTCAGTTATCAATAAAAATTAAGAGTTCAGGTCAACCGGATATGGATATATATATGTAGCAGAATAGCCATCACTTTATATACTAACAGCCAAAACAATAAATTGAATGGGCTAGAAGTTCTGAAATGTCTTATTTATCAAGAATCTTATTTATCAAAAATCACGTCCTGAAGGACATATCAAATGCCAATATCACCATCAATACTTATAGTAGGAAGTGTTGTTAAATACAGAGAGGAAAAAAGAGAAAGAAGAAAAGAAGAAAAGAGAAGAAAAGAAGAGAAGAGAAAAAGAGAAAGGAGAAAAGGAAGGAGGGAAAAGAAACAGAAAAAGGAAAAGGGAGAAAAGAGGGTGAGTAGAGGGATGAGAACTTTACCAGTTATATAACTATGTCCAATTATCTATCAATCTGTCCAGTTACTAACATACCTATTTGATACTATAAATTTACTATTGAATTGATCATTAAGTTGGTTCCAGATGAATTTCATGTTCCCTTTTCCCAAGGGGATAAAAAATATATATATAATGAAAGGAAAATTCCACCATACTGTTCATCTACTATCAAATCATAGTCAACTCTACCTTTGGATATAGTAAGCTGTCCATTCATATGATTCAAAGGCCAAGGAGAGTCTGACCATACAACATCGTCAAAGTCACATTTGGCCTCGTGTCACTAGCACCCAATATCTATATGTGTGTCACTAACGACCCAGTGTTATTAACTGTGCTCAGCGAGAAACAAACTTGTTATATTGATTTACCTTTTCATTTATATTAAAACTACCACTATGAGAAGTCTTGTTCATATATCAGACTATTCTAAAAACGGTTTAACAGTAGTGTAGTTATTAATCCCCGGGTCTCTGTGGGCCCCTGACCTAAGGATCCACTCCATTTCTAATTTCGCCAAGGCATTATTGTTATCACCCATCCTAGGACTGAGGTGTAAAGTTTGTAACACTCTAAATTTAAAGTGATGTGTGGGGTTAGAAGTATAAATAGTAAAAAACAGAAATGCGTCATAAAAGAGCCTGTAAATATGTACATTCTGTAAATGTGTAAACAATGTTTTTTTTATGTTGTGCAAAATAAAGGACTCCTACTCTTCTCAACAGGTGCCATGGGTTCTTATACATCTACCTGAGCTCTCACCAACTCATGTAGATGAGACCTCATTTAACATCACATCCAAGGGATGGCATGCTCAGGAATGCAGTACCTCACTTATACTACACTGCAGTGCCTGGAATCCATCTATTTGGTGTGGGCAAGGAACCTATTACTTTCTACACCAAAAAGTGAGTGTGCTATCTGCTGTGCACTGACATATTAGTTAAATTAAAGAACAAATTGCATATAAAGCATTTAACAGGGATTTCATAGAATGTCATTTTTAATAGCTATTTTGATAAACCAATAATATTAAATAACAGATGAGACAATAATAGGTATCATTCAGAAAATCTGAATTGAAAGCTGGATAGTTCTGTTGCCTAGAAGATATGGAGTAGAAATAAATAATAAGAGATCCACAGTGAAATAAAAGCATTTATAAAGAAATATGGCTTAAACAGATTTATTAAAAGAAGAAAAGAAATGTGGCATCCAAAGCTTTAGTATGCCATGGAGTTATCAAATATAATGGAAGATCCTAACATTATATTATTATGTTATCAAGGCATTATTGTATTATGATAGTATAGTGGTGTTAGGCCCTAAAATGAATTACTAAAGTAATGCAATTTGATGTAATTTATAACTCATCCCTATCTTTGTTGGTGAGTTAGTAAGGAGTTGGTGCAAAGATAGAGGCCGCGGATGAATATTTATTTCCTAAATGTTATGAGGTTAGCTGGGGTCATTGGGTTTAATTTTTATTTGAAAGAGACAGCTTTATAGTGCAACCTTACTAACAAGGACATTACGGGGGGGGGGGGGTGCAGAGGTTTTTCATGTTACTGAGGACCAGGTCCAGTATGTTTGCTCCACTTAGTGGGCATGTGGACTATCTGGTCCAGGGTATTAGTGTTTAGAGAGTCCAGAAATCTCTGGGCCTGTAGGTTTGGGGTCATATATGATTCTCATTTTATAATGATGAAGTTGAACTTAACTAGGAATATGGTATTAGGTTGAATGCTGAGTGCCTCCCGTAAGTTTAAATATGAGTCATGGATTTCCAGGGTCATAAAAGGGGTACCCATAACTAGCAAGAGCATGGTATGGGACTTGCCTATGGTAATTTGAACATGGAGAAGCTCAAGTTCATCATCCTGTTTTACCAACCTTGCGGTGACCTTGTTAGTAATGTAGAATGAGACACCTCCACCTTTAGTCCCTACCTGTGCAATAGCTGGCCTAAATGTTTGGGAGGCATTGCAGCCTTACACAGCTGGGGTGCTCTTCTTGCCTTTAAATCATATCTCAGTAAATACACAGACATCTACATTCTCCAGGGCATGGAGAGCTTGGCGGGAGTGGAGTTTCTTGTTCAGGCTCCTGACATTGAGCAGTAACACCTTTAGAATCCCTTGGTTATTAAACTATAAAACTATGCTCAGCTTTTTATTTTTTTTACTTAAGTTAGTCCTAAACCTAAATTGAAAATTCAGTCAGATGTAAAATTAGCAATAGTAGAGACACTTTATGCTATTCATAAAAAGGGCAATTAAGTGCGAATTAGAGATAGTTAACTGCTATGCCATTTTTATGTTAGTGGCTGTTGGTCTAGGAAGTTTGCTTGAAGGTGTTATTTCATGAATAAATATGTAACTTACCACTGTCTGAACCACTCTGTACAGGATGTCCTTCAAATTTATATAGCATTCTGCTAAACATTAGACCCATCATAGACTAGAGTGTCTTTCTTTGGCATTTACCCAACCAGGCACACTCAACAGTTGGAAAGCCCTCAAAGGTTCCTCACCAGGAAAATCCGGACGTAAGATCCTGTCTCTGTAATCAGTCTCCTATAGGTTACTGAGATGTGATTTATGCCTAGCATATTAAGGCATACTCAGATCCAACTTTGATGGATCTCTTGCACATCCACAAGACAAGCAGCCCCAGAAACACTAGATCAAATCCCTGAGCTTTGTGTGAGTCATACATAGAACCAGCTGTAGGAACAGATACGTGTCTCAAAGGATTTCCAGACTATGGAATAAACTCTGCATCTATTTGAAGCAGAATTCAGTCCTGATCCTATTCAAAAGAAACCTTGAACATTGTATGGGTAATAGCAAATCCACCCCCTGTCTGACCCCATGTCTCTAATGGACAGAGGTTGACAATACACACATACACACACACACACACACACACACACACACACACACACACACACACACACACAACCCTTAGCCACCTATTCTTTACTAGCGTATGCCACCATATATGTTTCCAAGAATCTCTGAGACAAAATTGGGTTGGGTTGCATGGCTATGCTTGTAAAGAACCCGGTGGTTATTATCCTAACATAAAAATATGAACCTATGAACTTACAGAACATATCTATCAGTCTGTCTTAATAAGTAGCCTAGGAAACACAATCAAAAATCTTTCCCTGATCACATCAAATAACTACATTAATCTACATTCCACAGACAAACCACTGAATTAAGACTGCAAAGCAATGAAAGCAAATTAAACTAAATGGCTCGGTATCAATCCCATTTAAGAAGTCACTATTTAAGGCAAAACTAAGGAGAAGGTAGTTCACACTGAACCTTACTTTCTATAATTAGTTTTGTAATAAAGTCAGTTTCTTTTTTCATACAGTAACTTTTTAAGCAATAGATGCAATCATAGCCCTTAACCCGTCATAAAACCCGAAATATTTATGAATGAAGACCCCACATCACAGACACTTCTTAAATGCTAGTACCACTGCTTTGGGAAGTGACTAAATGAGAAGATGTTAATTAGCATGTACTTTGGAAGCATTGAAAAACTCAGTTGAATATTGATTATAATCTGTATTTTTTTCCCACAACTATCTCTCTAATTTAGGAGGGACAGACTAAAATTCTGAACCAAAATCAGGGACACCTTGGAAAATCAAGGATATTTGAGAAGTACAGCAGCTCCGTATGTTTTTGTGCTTGCAAGGTATTTGCCATGGGGGCCCTACACAAACGTATTTACCAGCAGCACCAGCAGGGAGTTTTCTGTTAGGTCTCTAGAGGAGCTGCCTCGCTGTGCATAGATTGCTGCACAGATTGCTGCACAGAAATACACTCCCGTGTCGGTAACGTTTAGGCTGTTGATTTTGATGTTGCCTTTCTCTGCACCATCTGTGATGGTGGTCAGTCTTCCTTTGAGCTAATTTTTATCCTGGGGTCTGCTGTTGATATAGGAGTAGGTCATGAGCTTCAGCCCACCACAACCCCTAAGTTGTTGATACCAGTAGATGATCTCATAATTAATGCTCCTGTCGTGCACACAGGAGAATACTGGGTTCTACAGGCTTTTTAACCATAAACCTCAGTAACTGTTTTACTGAGATAGCGCTGCAAAAATTTGTCAAAAAAAATTAAAGAATACACTGAATACATTTTGATGAGTCGCAGCAGCTTGAGCATCATCAATTCTAAAGTGCAAAATTAATAACCATATGTGTAGAAGGTCAAAGTTCAATACACAATGACAGCATCACAACTAATTATGTCAGATAAGACATGAATTTCCTTAGACTGGAATTTGACACTTTTGTGTGATGTATGTTATAATTTAGCTGCCTACATTCTTCAGGATTAGAATGTTTTAACCTATTTTACATACACTGCAGTCTATAATGTATATGCAAAAGTGTTGCAAACATTCATAATTATCCACCCAAGCAATTTTTTAATCTGAGGTTCTGCTATTAAACACTATCTTTTCATTACCCCCGCCAAAAAAAAATAAATAAGTGTACATCTCCAAGGTCACTATTTATGTGAGAAAAGACAAGTGCATCTTTATTGCACTTTTTACACTAAAATGAAGTATTTGCCTTGCAAATTCAGAGTAAACGACAACTTGTAAACAATGCTTGAATTTATTGGCATAGAACAGAAGCCAGGACTCTCAAATTCAATCAGTCTTAATTCTGAAAGTGATGTGAATAATATCTGTACAGAATTGCATAAATAATGTACATGTTTCCGAAACATGAATATATAGAGTTATTAATGGGATACTGCATCTGTAACCCAGTGCTCCTTTTTATCATAAATACATTTAAAACATAAAAACAGAGCAGTCACAAAATTACACAAAATCATGGTCTCCAAACAGTTCCTTTAACCTCAGATGGCAGATTTCTGAACTTACTTCTTACTTGGTATATAGAGCAGAACTCAAACTAGTGTCAGAAGTCGAAGCATTTTTTTAGCATTTCTGTTAGGCATTAATCATATTCTTATAAGTGTGACTATTAAAGCAGTTATGTATCAGGTTACTAGGAAATGACTTATCATTAGGTATTAAGAAATGGTGCTGTAACATTTCATTTTCTGGTCTTCTTAGTTTTTTTTTTGGGGGGGGGGGGTGATGATAGGACCTTTGGCTCCATAGTCTGTCTGTTCTCTGTTACACTTCAGTATGAGCCTCCTAATCATTCTCCATAATCAAATTGTATTACAGTTTATTCCCATGTCTAAATTAAACGTGGTACAGTATAATCATACTTTATCAAATCATCCCATTTGTGTGACTGACTTCAATCCCCCATCCCCCAAAAAATAAAGTGATCCAACATTTCATTTTATAAGGAAATGATTTTTCCCATGCCTCAGCTTGATGCCTTCTTCGACATCGTTGTACCTTTTTTAAGACCCACATAAAGAGGATTATAATCGGGTACAGATGGTTTGCTTGTAGGTGCTCCTAACAGTACAACTTTGTTTTTTTACAAGAATCGTTGATTGTGGTTACTATAGCAACAAACCACAATGAATGATCATTCTGAAAAAAAGAAGTTATATCTTATCATAACGTTCCATCTGTGTTGTTGATCTTCGTTCATTCATTACTGATGGGTAATCGATTCCGTCCACAGAATCAGGCCGGCCAATATCAAGCTTGCGTCAGCCAAAAGCTCTCAAGCCAAGGTCCGACCTAGAATGCTCTGCTCCCTGTTACCTTAGATCGAGTTTGCAAGTTGATAGATAAGCGTAGAGGCTACCTCTGGTCATAACAGACCTACAATAAAGGAGTACATGAGATCAACCAGGAACCTCCGGAAGGGGGAAGGAGGGTGGGAAGTAATGAATGAACGAAGATCAACAACACAGATGGAACATTATGGTAAAACATAACTTCTTTATCTGATGTTGTTAATCTTTGTTCATTCCTTACTGATGGAACAGAGTCCCCAGCTACCTATACATTCCTGAGCACCATGGAGCCAAAGGAAGCTCTACCTCTGGAGGCCAAGTCCAATTTGTAATGAAGAATAAAGGTATGGGGTTTGGCCCAAGTTGCAGCTGAGCAAATATCATTGAGGGAAGCCTTACACGGAAAGCTGCTAAAGTTGCCACAGATCTTCTAGAATGAGCTTTCACTCTATGAGGCAAGATGGGATTGTTTTTGTTGTAGATAAAGGTAATACAATTTCTTAACCATGAAGCCAATGTAACTTTTGATACAGGATGACCTAGTCTAGTTCCAGAAAAAGCCAGAAACAGTTAGTCTGATTTACAGGTAGATTTTGTTCTGTCCAGATAAAATCATATTTGCCTATGAACATCCAAGGAGTGCTGGCAATACTCTCCCTTGTTAAAATGGTTAGGAAAAAACACTGGAAAGTCAATAGATTGGTTGATAGACTGCTCTAACACCACTTTTGGTAAAAAGGAAGAATTAGTTCTCAGTGATATCCTATCCTTATAGAAGATAAGATAGAGAGGTTTGATGCATAAGGCTTGAAGTTCTGACAAGCGTCTGGCTATTGTGATTGCAATCAGAAACAAAGTTTTCCAAGAGAGATACTTTACATCACATGAAGATGCAGGTTGAAAGAGGGGAGCTGTTAGGGCATGCAGAACCAATGCCAAAGGTTCTCTAAAGGGAGGTTTTAGGTGTATAACCCCTTTCAAGAAAGTTTTACAGAGTCTGTGTGACATAAGTGAAGAATCTAAAAATCAATGTGGAAATTTGAGATGACAGCTAAATGCACATGAATAGTAGAGGCAGACACCCCAGAGTGAAAAAGATGTGATAAGTAATCCAGTACCACCAAAACTGGGGCTGTCAAGGGGGTCTAATTGTTTATTCGCTGCCCATAGAGAGAACCTTTTTTATTTGTTAAGATAGATTAGTCTGGTGGACAATTTATGAGATGCAATAAGAATACTGCGCACAGGAGACGAGAGATTTTTATGCCTGGCAATCATTGGAAGTGGAGAAACCAAGCTGTCAGTTTGAGGGTTGTTAGACTGGGGTGAATCAGACCCTGCAGATGGGAGATCAACGTTGGGGATGGGTTGAGGATCCATGGTTGATCTAGCAGGTGAGGCCAAAGGAAGGGGAACCAGACTTGTCAAGGCCAATATGGAGCAATGAGGATCACTTTGCTCTTCATCTGTCGCGTTTTCTTCAGAAATTGGTAGATGAGGGGATAGGAGGATAATCATAAAGTAGACCCGAGGGTCAAGCGTGGACTAGAGCATCCCTTGGTGACTGTCCCCAGGGGGGGATTAGGGCAAAGTAGTTGCTGCACTTGTAGTTGGTTGGGGAGGAAAATAGGCCGCAGCAAGGCTGGCTCCAGTGGTTGAAGATTTTTGCCGCTATCATAGGATTGAGGGACCACTCGTGAAGTTGCAGAATGCACCTGCTCAATTTGCCTGCAATCAGGTTGGAACTCCCAGGAATGTGCATTGCAGTTAGAAAGCAGTTGGAAGCTATCTCCCATTGCCATATTCTCAAGGCCTCTTGGCATAACGGGTAAGATCTGGTGCCCCCTTGTTTGTTGATATACCAGACCACTGACATGTTGTCTGATTGGATTGCAATAGTCCCTGACAGAAGAATGGAATGAAATGCTTGCAATGCTAGTAGCACCGCCCTCAGTTCCAGGACATTGATATGTAAAATGGCCTCTGTCTCTGACCAGGTGCCTTGGACTGAGTTTCTCCTGACATAAACCCCCCACACCATCAATGCATCCATGGTCACCGTGGCTATTGGTTGATGGAGGTTGAAGGGGCAAGACCATTGTTGGGGATTTCGGGATGTCCACCAGAGTAAATCTTGTTTGCATCTCTGAGTTACGCTTATCTGAAAAGACAAAGGATGTTGTAGAGGGTACCACTGAGTGAGAAGTAGCCACTGAAGGAGCCTCATATGGAATCTGGCTAGAAAAACAATGGTGATCGAGGCTGCCATTGACCCCAAGGGTTGGAGTATAGATTGAATGGGAGATTTGTGGTGAAACAGCAGCAGTTGAACCTGTGGGTTTATATTAGAAGACCGAATGTTTAGGTGATCGAACATGTAAACATCGATCTTCTAATATCAAAAGCAAAAAAACGTTGAAAAGCTGATTTAACACAGGGAAAGATTTCCCTTGGCCGTTTGCTATTTCCCTACTGTTGAGTGATCTCAGAGTTGGTAGATTTAGTTAGGGGGGTGTGGGGGGCACAGCCCCCCACATCGGGGGGTGTGGAGGGCAAAGCCCCTACATAATTTAGATGTAAAGTAATGTTTTTTGTGTTGTGGCGGAGGGACAGGTTTCCCTGGGACATTCAACATTGTGCGGTTCGATATTAGAAGATTGATGTTTAGGTGTTCGATCACCTAAACATTCGGTCTTCTAATATAGACCCAAACCTGTTGCCTTATTCTCTGAAGCCTGTGGTCTGGAAGGGATGTTGTGCAATTTCTCATGTCCAACAGTACCCCTATAAATTCCAAAGACTGAGTTGGGGTCATGTTGGATTTCTCCCCGTTTATAGTGATTCCTGGGCTTTGAGCGGTTAGGAGAGTGTAGTGCAAGGCTTCTTCCAGTAGACACTTGGTGGGGGCAGTAAGGAGCCAGTCATCAAGACCTGGAATCCTTGAAGTCGCAAGTGAGCGATAACCACGGTCATGCATTTGGTGAACACTCTGGGGGCTGTAGAGAGACCAAAGGTCAGAGCTCAAAATTGGTTGTGACTGGCTCCTGTGTAGAAGTGGAGGTATTTTCTTTAGCATTTGCCCATTTTTATGTGGTAATGCACATCGTGAAGATCTACAGAGCACATCCAATCATCTTCTTCTAGAAGAGGAAGTATAATCTGAACTGTGACCATCCAGAATTTCTCTGTGCTGAGATCCAGAATTGGTCTCCAGTCCCCTGTCTTTTTGGCACTAAAAAGAACCTTGAGTAAAAATCGGATCCTATCTGGTCTGGTGGGACCATCTGCATGACTCTTTTTTTGTAGCAGCTTTTGGATTTCATGTGCTGCTGCTTCCCTTTCACTGGATGGAATGTTGGGTAATACTCTGGATGAGACTGGACAAAGATGGAAGGGGATGCAATAGCCTCTGGATATTATCCATTGTACCCAGGAGTCAGTGGTTATATTTTGCCAGGCAGCAGGGTACAAGGAAAAATGACCCAGACTGCTTCCAGAGGTGAGCAGTCGGACAACACTTCAGGAGCACTGGTAGCTTTGGCCAGAGAAGGAATCTCTGGAACCGCGGTTTCACAGAACTCTTCTACCCTGAAATGGGTGTCTTCCATTGGAGTTTCCCCTTCTGCCTCTAGGAGAGAACTCAGCATGTGTGTCCTGGAAAGAACCCCATGATTTCCTTTGCCACATCTTCCCGCTCCCCTTTTTTCTGGAGTAGAATCGCTGAGGAGTGGAGTGTCTGACACCAGTGGCGGACAGGGTCTTGCCAACTTGTTCACACCTTGCCAGCATATCTTTCACTTTAGGGCCAAACAAAGAAGGAACCTCGATGGGGGCATTCATGAAGGAAGCCTTAAAAGAGTCCACAAAGTCTCAAAGGTGCATCCAGGCATGTTGTCTGGTGACTATACCCGTGCCTGCCACTCTAGCCATCCCTTCAGTTGCATGAGAAATAAGACGCATGAAAGAGTTGGAAATGGACTCTAGGGTGGCTATCTGAGAAGCCACGTTGTCATGGACCTCGTCAGAAACAGCTCCTGCCAAGGTTTCAGAGAGCTGGTTGATAAGATCCCTTTGAAGCCTGGTAAAGTGTGCCAAATAGTTCAAAGACCTTACGGCAAAGGTCAATGAAGCAAACACGCTTCCCTAGTCTGTCAATCACCCGGGACTCCTTGTTGGGAGGATAGACAGTTTGGCTCTCTTCTGCCAAATCCTTGTTAGTTGCAGCCACCACCACCATAGCATATACTGGAAGACCTTGTGACCAATGTGGGTGCTCAGTGGATGGTGATATTATTTTATCCGGTCTCTTTGGTATCACGTCCAGGGTGTCAGGAGCTTTACATGCATGCTGGACGATGAGCTCATCGGCAGGCAGGGTGACCCAGGAGGTAGGGGGCCAGGCATGAAAAGCGTGCAGGAATATGGATTCCTCAGAGGAAGGATTAGAGGACTTCCAATCACCCCTCTGTCTAAGGGTCTCGAGGATGTCACCAAAGGACAGCTCATCACAGGGTGACCATGGGGACCCTTCCCCATCATCAAAATCTATATCTTCAGTCAATGACTCCTCAGTGGTGTCCATGTGCTTCCTCTTGCATGACGCTTTGCGTGGTACTTCCTCAGTGGGAGGTTCTGGGGAAGACTGCAAGGAGGGGGGGCTCCTGAGGATGAGAAACCTGAGGCCCTTGTGCCCGGTGTCTGGTGGTTGTGGCTTGTGACAGTTGCGGCACAGAGGGGGGAGAGGACTCCGACATGTAGGATTTGCCAGAGGAGGCAAGCACCCTCTCGATGGCCTGGAAGGCCAACCCACCAAAGGAGGGATGGGAGCTCAGAACTGAGCACAACAACCTCAGAACCTGGGTCACATCCTGCCCTGATGAGCCCACCCCTAGACCAGGATTCTCAAGTGGACTGTAAACCATGAGAGAGAGAGGATCCCTGGGGGGTGCCATTGAAAATATTGGTGTGGAACCAGGAATGTCCTCCCCCACGGCACTGCCACTGGCCTGGGAAGAGCCCAATACCCAGTGCACCTAGAGCCACAAGGACAACGCCGGTTCCAAAATTAGATCCACTATTGGAGTTGGAGGAAGGGAAGCTACTGTCAGAGTAATAGGCTTCGAAACTTGGGTAGAAGTTGAAAGAGGAGTGTATGTTGGAGTTTGAGGAGATATACGTTCACCTGAAGGAGGGAACGTGGACTTTGACAGGTGAGAGAGACCTCTGGCCACAAGCAACTGGTCAACAAGCCACAACACATCTTGTTCAGAGAGACTCTTGGTTGACCTCATGGAGAAAGCTGATGGCAATTCTGGCCTTTCTAGAAAAGGACTGTATTGACTGCCAGCAAATGGATCCAATGAAGGAGAATACTTGGTCCTTGCTAATTCAATAGGTGCAGAGCCCGGAACCAAAGACGTCTGCACCAAAGAAAATGGTCTGTAAGTAGTCTGCGCCGATGATGTCAGCCCATAATAGTTGAAGGTGTCTGCACCGTAAAGGCAAAAGTCTGTCCCAATGGGTACAGTGCCATCAAGGAAAGTGTCTGCACTGGTAATAAGGATGCTGCTGAGAAGGACTGCACCAAAGAACATGTTAGTGCCAAAAATGTCTGTGCCATGGAGTACAGAAAAGTCATACTCGGAGCCGAAGAGGATTGTACCAATGGTGCCGAAATAACAGGACTCCTGTTAAGATGCATTTTCCGTGAGATATGAAATATGAAACAAAGGTGCATGTTCTTACACTTATGTTTTAGAAAGTTATTCAGTAAATGCTGAAATTGTTCCAGTATTTTTCTTAAGCATAGCGTATGACAAACATGACATTGATATCCTTTAATTATACATCACCATTATTTATTTATTTATTTGACTAGGTGACCCATTGCGAAAGTGACCTCTTTTTTGGGACAACCAAACTAAACTTTTGTAGTCAGAATAACAGCATTAGACATGCAAGTAAGGCTCAGGCATACATTTGTGAGCACTTTATATTAGCAGCCACTTAAAGGCCTTATTAGGTACTGAAAATATTATTATTTAAAATACATTAATGATGTGATTGTATTAAGTAGCTTCAGAAGAGCCATTATTTAAAAAATCATCGAGAGAAAAAAGTGAGAAAGTAAGAGGTACAAACAAACAATAATGCCCTCAGCTATATGAGTTAAGCTAGAATGCTGGTCTACTAGAAATGCAAAAAAATGGAATCCAAAAATTGTAGACTGAGAGAAGGAAATAAAGTTAAAGTTACTGACACTCTTCCAGGGATGAACCAGTTTAACTGCTGAGATGGGTTTATGTAGTGAACAGAAAATGGATCATGAGCAATTGACCAATATAGGAGTGACTGTATTGATGGGGAGGGGGGGGGGCTGGCCCATGGAGCCATTAATAATAACATGCAGGAAGCAGAGAAGGTGAAACAAACTCTGGAATGTCTGCACAAAATTGTTCTTTACACAAATATTTGTTCTGGCCATCTCAGCAGGAGTGCACACACACTTCCTTATTAAATTGTTACATAAGATTACTGCATTCCGTACCTGCTCTACCGACAGATTTCTGTATATCAGAAATTTTTAACATTAGCAATCTAATAGCTTGTTTGTTTGTTTATTTGCCTTGCATTTCATATGTTGTGGCCAAACGACGACCTCAGCTTTATCATTTGCTCATTCTTTCATTCAGACGGCTTAATTTATTGCAGGGCTGCAAAAGAACCAGAGCTTTTTCCTACACTCACAGGGCTCATGGCAATAGAACTAAATCCTGAATGAGGCACCAGCCTATCACAGGATATACACTCATGCACGCACACAAGTGTGTATACACACATGCACACAAGCACATGCACATGCAAACCTACAGGCAGTTTAATTTAGGAGATCACTAATTTGCATACATACTTTAGCTTAATTATACACATCTCCTTCAGAAAGCTCCTAAAGGCCTTCATATGTGTCAAAGGATCCAGTTTTCTGGTTGCATAAATGACATCTGATTGAATTAACTCACTGTCTAAACTGTGGCAGCTACTCCAGATTTTCCACCTGAATCTCTGTAATAAAAAATTGCTGACAATTTATGAAGTGGTATCAAAAGTCAATACCTTATACATAATGTCAGGACCACATCTCTTTGTTACACATCTAAAACTGGCAGCTTAATGATTTTCATATCCAGAAATAAGTTGGAGAGTGGCATTTTGCTCTTTTTTGGTATATTGTAAGATGTGGCCCTATAGTACACATAATGTGAAACCAAAATGTAAGAATTAGTCAATATGCAATTTGCAAGATAAATGCCTTGGGAGAGGGGGGTTCACCATCAGCCTAAGAAAAAGCACATAACTTTCTGATAACTCAATCTGTGGCATCCTACAGTAGGCAGCCAGAGTAGTTACAGAAAGTGGCAAGTTGAAACTGTCTTACATGTCCAATAGTAAATATGTGATTTAAGCAATGCTTTTACTTATAGGCTTCTGTCTTAACCCATAGCTATTTTTGAACTGTAGGACATTGAATAATATAGACAGAAATTTAGAGAGAGTATATGGGGTATAGTTTACCTTCTAAATGAGTACGGTTGCTGTTGTGTCTTTCGGCTTTTCCCGGTTAGGGGTCGCCACAGCGGAACTCCAGTTCACTAATGATTGGTAGTTGATTTTTACGTGCCGACTTACCAGCCCTGACGCACAACCTTCAACGAAGGTATGCCCATTCATGCATGTCTCCACGCAGAAGACGCTCTAGCTGAGAATCGAACCGGACAGCGTCTTACTGTGAGGCGACAACGCTATTTCAAGAAATAACCAGCATATGCATGTACCTATTCTCCCATCCACCAGCTCCCCTACAAGGGAACTTACACAGACACTTCACTAGTTTAGAACATTTCAATGCAGTAAGATAATTCATGTTCAAAATCCAGAGAAAAGTATTTATATTTGTTAACTGGGGTTGAACACAGATTTCCATGGACCTTTTTCAACCTCATTTGAGAACTGTCTGGTTAAGTGACTTGTTCAGAGTCACATGGTTAGGTAAGGGAGGCTGAGGGAATTAAACTCTAAACCACTGGACCAGACATAGTTAGATATAGAATGTAGTAGTCTGGGGTATATCTAGAGTATCTTATTACAGTCCTAGAAAGGACAAGAGATAGTTATAGTCAAATTATCTTCTTGTAGTGCTTGGATATACTCCATGTCAATGCTTCACTTTTAATTGATGTTGGTCACCAACAACTGTGAAGTATTAAAAAAGAAAAAGTGTAAAGCCATTAATATTTCTAGTTTTGAGAGTTTTAGCTAATGTTCATCGTGTTACACTGCTGCAGTCATCACACTTGGGTTATCCTGCCGTCAGGCGGTCCCGTAGTCGGCCAGAGTTCCAAAGTCTTGGTCCGGCGTCGGTTGCTGTCGCCTCTTCCTTGATGTCAGTGCGCCAGGGGTATATAAGATGCATCTGACGCCATTTTCTTCAGTCTTTCTTGCCGCGTGGTGCCCGAAGCAGAAGCAGTTCGCAAGTGCCGGTTGGCCAACTCCCGAGATTTTCGAAGTCGAATTTCAGATCCAAAGTCTTCAATAAAGCTAAGTGCCCCGTTGGGGAAACTTTTTTCTTGCCTCAGACCAATGTCAGAAAAAGTTAATAATTGTATTTCTTGTGGGAAGCAAATACCTCATAAGGACTTCCACTCTTACTGTATTCCATGCCTAGGCCCTGATCACGACGTCACCAGTTGTCGGTTTTGTGCTAGATTTAACAAACGCACTATAAAAAGACAAAATCACCATAAAAAGACGTTTTGATTTTGCTTTGCACTACTTTGGCCGAAGGTTCAATTATACTATGCCGTCAGATCAACCGACGACCGCAATTCCGAAAAAACGCAAAGACAAGGATAAAGACAGGCATTCGAGGTCCAAAACCGACGACAAAACCTCTTCTAGGCCAGTCGCCGGTTCGCCAGTTCTCAGAGAGGTGCTTTCGCAGCCCTTGACACCCGCTACATCAGAGCCACAGGCCGCCTCAGACTCCCACATGGTGACAACTAGGCCTCTGGAAACACAAGGTATTGGGCCTACGGAAACTAATCCCTCAGATGGGTCCATTGCCGCTGAGCAGGCATCGGCTTCTGAGGGTGTTTTCAGACCTTCACAACTTACCATTAAAGAAACAGCCAAGACTAAAGTACCATTAAAGACAAAGAAGCAAGTACAGCATTCTCCTGGACAGTCCTCCATGCCTAAGAAACAGATGCTTAAAATGGCCGAAGACCTCATTACTCTGATCAGGGGTTCCCATCCCCCTCCTGAGAAAAGGCCTAGGCAGGATACAGACTATGATTCCTCTGATCAGGTTTCCATTTCCTCTGATTCCTCTTCAGACCAGGGATACTCTCTACCCCCCCATGAGGACTCTGATGCGGAAGAATCTATCCCTTCAGCCTCTCCTCCTGAGGATTCTTCTTTTGGGGAAACTTTACATACCATGAGGGAGCATTTCCATTGGGAAAGTCAGGATTACTCAGAATCCAAGAAAAGTCTCAGGGATTTCCTTTTATTGCCTCAGCACAGCCCCCTGGCTATTCCGCCTGTGCTAGATATTGTGGATGATGTGTTCTCTGAATCCAGATTATCTCCTGATTCTTTGCCCCCTGTACCAGCCAAGCCAGATAGGTATTATAGAGTCCCTGACTCTCACAAGTTTCTTTATAAAAACCCTTCTGCTGATCCAGAAACTATTTCCCAGGGTCCAAAAGGGGTTAAGGCTTCCATTGCAAAAAATCCAGTACCCTCTGACAGAGATTCCAGAGCTTTGGATAGATGGGGGAAGAAAGTTTACACTTCTGCAGCTTTAGCAATAAGGGCTTTAAATTGCCAGTTTCACATGCTTAAGTACCAACAATATTTAATGGCTCAGTTAAAACAGAAAATGCTTGCAAGCTCAGAAGCTCCTGACTGTAAATAAATGCAGGATTTATTGCATGCAGTTGAACAGGTGGGAAAACATACTCTGCAATGTGGTTTTGATTCTTTAGAGGCCTCTTGTAGAGCCGCAGTTACAGATTCTGTGATTCGAAGACATGCTTGGTTAAAAGAACAGAGTTTACCTGATCATGTTAAGGCAAAATTATTGGATGCTCCTTTACAGCATGATACCTTGTTTGGTGTTAAGGCAGAAGAGGTGTTAAAGAAAATGGAGGATAAAGCTAAATCTATGCAAACAGTCAAGGATTTCTTACAGGTAAAGCCACCTCGATTTAGCAGAAATTGGCCAACAAAGAATTGGTCCTTTCCAGTGTCAGACAGGCCACAGAGAGGCAGATACAGACACCCAAGAGGCAGATCTCAACCACAAGGCTCTAACAGACAACGACAGTGGGGCACCTCATCCCCAAAAGGAGGTGAGGCCAAGTCTCAACCTTACAGGAAACAGTCCCAATGACTTCCCCCTTCGTACGCCAAGCACTTCCCTTTTGGCAGCCCCCTTAGGGGGAAAACTAGCACTTTTTTCTCAAAACTGGCAAACAATCCCCCAAGACAAATGGGTTCTGAATATTGTGTCTCAAGGTTACAGGTTCCACTTTCATTCTTTACCAAGGCTAAAAGGAATGTCAGACCTGTCACAGAATCAATGGGCAGAGGCACAAAAACAAATTTCAGCCCTCATGGACATGAGAGCTATACAATAA
The DNA here is from genome assembly GCF_019279795.1 of Protopterus annectens. Classification (NCBI taxonomy): domain Eukaryota; kingdom Metazoa; phylum Chordata; order Ceratodontiformes; family Protopteridae; genus Protopterus; species Protopterus annectens. The sequence continues at coordinate 376,095,344 of NC_056745.1, forward strand.
GTACCACAACAGGAACAAGGACAAGGATTTTACTCAAGACTCTTCCTGGTCCCCAGAAAGGACAAGGCATGGAGGCACATACTAGACCTTTCAATTCTAAATACTTCCCTGGATATTCCGAAAATCAAAATGTTGACATTACAGCAGCTTCTACCCATGCTGGGCAAGAAGGCTTGGCTTGTTACTCTGGACCTCAAAGAGGCATACCTGCATGTCCCTATCAGACAAAATTGCCGAAGATACCTCAGATTCAAAGCTGGAACAATGCAATACTAATTCTCTGTTCTGCCTTTTGGCTTGTCTACTGCGCCCAGGGTCTTTACAAAGTGCCTGGCACCAGTAATTGTGTTTTGCAGACAAAGAGGAATTCAAATATATCCATACCTGGACGACTGCCTCATTCAAGCAGAGACAAAGGAGATTCTTCTACAGCATCTGGCATTTGTAAAAAGGTTGCTAATTTCTCTAGGGTACACAGTAAACGAAAGGAAGTCAAAACTAGTACCCTCACAACAGATTATATTCCTGGGTGCCAGCTTAAATACAACTGCCCAGATGGCTTATCTCACACCAAGACAAACAAATTCAACTAACTCAATATTTTCACTTACGGGCAAAAAAGTCTCATCTCCCTGCAAGAAAAATTCTGCAGGCCCTGGGATTCATGGCATCCTGCATACTACTAATACCATATGCCAGACTGCATATGAGGAAATTACAATAGTACCCAAAAAATGTTTGGACTCAACACTCACACAGTTTAGAAGCAGTAATACCAATGATTCCCTGCCTACAACAGGAGTTTCGATGGTGGGCACAGGCATGTCACCTAAACAAGGGTCAGCCTTTTACCCTACCCACAGCCAGGCAGACTCTAACAACAGATGCTTCGGATTATGCCTGGGGATCACACATGGCAGGAAAATGCATTCAGGGCAAGTGGACCACAGACCAGATGCATCTTCACATCAATCAAAAAGAGATGTTGGCTATACAAAATGCCCTAACAGCTTTCAAGGACCTTCTACATCCAGGACAATTATTATTAAAGACAGACAACAGCACAGTAATGTGGTACATAAACAAGCAAGGGGGCACTCATTCTTATCCCCTATGCAGGCAAGCCATGACCTTGTGGAACACAGCTCTAATGTATCAAGTTCATCTGCAAGCACAATTCCTGCCAGGAAAGAAAAATACTCTGGCAGACGATCTAAGCAGAAATATCATGGACCCTCACAAATGCAAATTAAATCCACAAATCTTCAGCATGGTAGCGCAAAAATGGGGATGCCCAGACATAGATCTTTTTGCCTCCCCACTGAATTGCCAACTACAAAAATTCTGCACAAGGACTTATCACACTCAAGCATGGAAAGTGGATGCTCTCTCATTCAGCTGGAAAAGCCTAAAAGTTTATGCCTTCTCACCACTGCCTCTCCTTTCAAAGGTACTCCTAAAAGCCAGACAAGAAAAAACACAGATGATCCTGATTGCTCCAGACTGGCCACGCCAGCACTGGTATCCAATCTTAAAGAACTTAGCTCAAGGCCCACCATGGATTTTGCCTCAAATTCCACATCTTCTGACAAAAAAACAATCAGATCCTGCACGGTCAGCTCAAAACCCCATACCTGGCTGCATGGCAGATTCATTAGTCAAACAGGCAACACCTCTCTCTAAAGCTGTTATGGATGTCATTTTGGAGGCCAGGAGGCCTAGCACCAGGACAGCTTACTCAGAGAAATGGAAGAGATTCTGTGGCTGGAACCAGGCTCAAAGCCTTGACCCTCTTGTCCCAAACATTCCTCAGATTTTACAATACCTAACTGAGATGCTGGACAAAGGCCTGTCCTTCTCATCAATTAAGATCCATGCCTCTGCCATTTCAGCACATTACAACATGGATCCTCCTTTATTCTCTCATCCCTTGCTAAAGCAGTACCTCAGAGGGGCTAAAAACATAAGGCCGCCCCGAAGAGCACCAACACCAACCTGGGACCTCAATTTCATTTTGGAAAAACTGACCCTGCCACCTTTTGAGCCAGCCAATACAGCTGATCTAAAATTTTTATCATTGAAAACAGCTCTGCTCCTGGCAGTAACTTCAGCACGAAGAGTCTCAGAGCTACAGGCATTAATGGCAGTGGAACCTTTTATAATTTTCCATCAGGACAGGGTTTCTTTATGGACAAACCCTACCTTTCTGCCAAAGGTGGTATCTAGTGTGGCTCTTAACCAAACCATCCATTTGCCAACGTTTTATCCAAACCCCCATAATAAAGGGGAGAAACTTCTGCACTCTTTGGACATACACAGGTAGCTACACTTCTACTTGGACAAAACAAAACATACACAGGTAGCTACGCTTCTACTTGGACAAAACAAAAGCTTTCAGGAAAACTGAGCAACTGTTTGTAGCATATGCTGCAGGATCACAGGGCAAGGCTATCTCAAAGCAGACTATATCCAAATGGATAGGACACTGTATTCATCACTGCTACACACAGCATGGAAAATCAATCCCTAATAACATTAGGCCACATTCCACCAGGGCCACAGCCACTTCAACAGCCTTTCTCAGAGGAAGAGGAATACCTACCAAGGAAATTTTGGAGGCTGCAACTTGGAGTTCAGTGCACATCTTTACCAACCATTACCACTTGCCTCTTTACTCAAAATCCAGAGCAGTTTTTGCCACTGCAGTTCTGCAGGGTCTCATAGCCAATCCTAACTCTTTATAGACCAGCCAAACAACCTTAGCTTTGGGATTCTACCCAAGTGTGATGACTGCAGCAGTGTAACACGATGAACATAGTACAGTTTTGTACCTACCATAAATGTAGATGTTCGAGTGTTCACACTGCTGCAGTCCAGGTTACCCTCCCTCCATCCCCTCTGAACTAGCTGGACTTATCTATACCTTTCTATCCTATACAACCTTTGTGGTGTATTTGCTTGTAACTGAAGGTATTGTTTTTATTTTATATGTATATTTATTAACAATATGTATTGCCTACCTACTTGGGGGCACCTGACATCTGGGGCAAGAAAAACTGAAGAAAATGGCATCAGATGCAGCTTATATACCCCTGGCACACTGACATCAGGAAAGAGGTGACAGCAACCGACTCCGGACCAAGACTTTGTAACTCTGGCTGACTACGGGACAGCCTGACGGCAGGATAACCCAAGTGTGATGACTGCAGCAGTATGAACACTCAAACATCTACATTTATGGTAGGTACAAAACTGTACTTTTTGTGTATGGCCGCTTAACACATTTGTCAAAAAGTAAATACTAAAAGTGTTATTACAGAGTACTAGCAGGTGTGTAATTATAGGCATAGATGACAACATGCCTGATGCGGATCCAAGGAGCACAGAGGACAGCTTTAGTGCATGGCTGTTGAGGTGGAAAACACATGGCTGTACTACCAGCATTCATTGCAACAGCTGATCAGCCATTGGTGTGGTATGAGGCTATGCAATGAGGGAATGAAGATACTCCCTAAATGAGGCAGCAATATCAAATGAAAAAAAATATTGTTTTCCTGTACATTTTTAATAATCGATTGGATCTGCCTTTCACCCACACCTTTTATTTCCCATTCATCTTGCCTTTGCTTTCAACCAAGATCAGGAATGTCTGTCTGAGTGAATAAGTCAATAGGATTCACTCATTGACTTTAGACAGAAGTGGAAGTCAGACCCTGGCATTAGTGCAAGAAATCAAGTCAACAAGGTTGAAATCAGAGCAGCTATTTTTGTCCATCACCTCTGCCTCTGTCAATCATTTTGCAATCAGTACATGGACTCCACAGGCGTCCATGACAGGATATGATTATTCGGTTAGTTAATTTCCTGCCACAGATAATTGTATTTGGCAGCAAGTGGCTAGGCTTGGCTAAATATATATCCCTGGTACCCTAACCTTAGTAGTCAAAATATATTTTATCTCATTAAAGCCTGGCGACATTTCCAGGTGTTTCTCCAGTTAGATCCTACTCATTTCTCTAGACATCCAAGTTTGCCTATTCATATTTACATTAATAATTCCAAAACCATAATGCATATAAAATTGTTGAAACATTTCATCTTAAAATTTACATGAATTTCAATACAACTGCATTGATCCATGGCCTCTGTCAAGTGCAACTAAAGAGATACTAATTGTTGTTCATATGCTATTTGTACATATTGTCATAATGGTCATATTTCTCTAAATATCTCAATGACCAAGCGATTCAGATAGACCTATAGAGCCTCACGTGACAGCTCACAGCTGGATGAATGAATGCTGATAGCATGCTGTAGCTTGAGGTGTTACTGAGATATAGTAAGTTGCTTACAAAATATTGCAAAACTAATATTTACTGTTTATTGTGACTTATAAAACCCATTTGAAGAACTAGAATCTAATGAATACAGCCATTGTAAACTTTGTTTGTGCTGAAAAGTTTAACATTTACACTTTTTTAGTAACCGTTATAGTTCCAGAGATTTGAACATTTGTTGGAAACGTGAGAACAAAATTTGATTTTGTCAAAAAGTTAGGAATGCAACCACTGGAAGAAGTAATGTAATTTAACAGAACTCCACTTGTGAGAATAAGTTGTGTCTTTTCTTATGGAGATTTCTCAGAAAGCAATAGAAAATTTATTATTTCTTGAACATTTTCACTTATTCTCATTTTGTAGAAACTATCCTGATGCATATTATAAGGTGCAAATATATATCTTTACAATTTGTATGTTATGAGTGAAAAGCGTAATCTTCTTTGATAATGGATTATTGTCTGCATTTTACCATTTGCGATGCAAGCCAGGTTTAATCATGTTTCTAAATTATTATGATGTATAGTTGTGAAAATTTTATCTTAGGAATTAGAGACAGGGGCCCAAAGTTATAATAACATTTTAACCATGTATACTTCCCATACAAATTTGATAAAAATCTTGAATTCACATATAATCTGCATTAGTTAGCACACACAGTAAATACCTTTGGTAAATTAGAAAGAATGGACTTTATCAGCTGCAATTGCACATCACTTTTGAGTTGGGTAAATGTTATATGGGAAAAATAAGTGACTTAATATTCATTTTCTGGTGGCATGCAGTGGGTAGCAGTAAGTCAGACTTATATTTTCAGGTAACTAACTATCTTACTGATTGCATTTGATTCACAACCAAGTAAAAGCACCAATCAGGACCGTCATTTTCATTCAAACTGCCATGGATAGGATTACAGATCCCACCATTGGTGGAGCTCTGTTAATTTGCATTCTAACTTCCACTGGTTGCATTCCTAACCATTCGTAAAACCGTCACACTGTTAACAGTACTAATACTCCTTAGAGCAGATGCAGCTGGGTAAGTCTAAGTACTTATTTGTATAAAACATGGTTACAGGTGGGACTTATCCTTAACAGCACAGCATGTGCGCCACCATCAACATGCGTTTCTGTATGGTAATAAGTCATAAGAACTGGATCATAAACATCTGCTCTTTTTAAATAAGTGCCCTTCTGCTTCTCTGAAGCTGCACCCCTCACCCCTCAAGTTTCAGCATCTTCTAACATCTATGCTGGGAAGTCATTCAGAATTTGTGATTCTCACCATTTAGTGTCAGGAGAAGAACATTAAGCAAATAATGAACAGGTATTTTTTTTAGTTTACTGAAGTTTATTGAAGTCAGATATGGGGTAAAATGATTCGCCAAATAACTTTCCATGAATCTTTCAGTAACAAAAACGTATCACAATGTAGCTGGGGGCAAGTGATGCAATTAACCTTTGGTACTATCCCAGTCATATTTCACCTACTCTGAGGTTGTTGGCACCTCATGGTAGTTTATATGTAGTCTGTTTGGAGCTTTTCAATACCCAAAGTATTTCAAAAAATGGATTTCCAGAACCCACCTTCTTGAATTATTCATCAGACCTAATTATTGTACTTCTGGAATTTTTGCTCTATTGCAGTAAAGTTTACCCTACAAAGGCATGCCCTGGAATTCACAGAATTTCTTTCTGCCCACACTAATTGTCCAATTTGGGTTGATAATTTATTGTGATGCAGAAAGACCTTGTTAACAGCTCATTGCCATATATCTGAATCGAGCACTGTACTATCAGGCCTGACCGTCCTAGATTTCTCCCTAGCAGCCCATGAATCCCATTAGCAAGGGCACTCTTAGACACACACACACACTCACACACACTCACTCATATTCATACTCATGAAAACCCTTACCCACACACCTACATGCATGATCCAGCGCATGCACATATACACAGGCACACACACACACACACACACACACACACACACACACACTCATGCATATACACAAACACACAGACTTCCAGACATTAACCTCATTACACACATGTCTACATTTACTCATCCATAAACAAGATGCCCTACACACACATATGCATGCACACACACACATACACACACACACACACACACACACACACACACACACACACACACACACACACACTCAGAAATGCATTGGACTTACCTGTACCACAAGTAATACCATAGGACTGAATGGGTGACCATCATCTTTTGAAAGAATTTGATTTTTCCTCTTAGCAGGAGCATTTTGGAGAGAGTGCATGGATAATTAGCATAAGCATTCACCCAAACTGATGCATTAGCATGAGGCTTTGGCTGCAAGACTGCTTTCCATCCTGAGGTCTCTACAAGGGGAAAACTTCAGTAACAGGGTGGCATATGAATCAGAAAGGCTTAGTATAATTTATTTATTTATTTATTTTACATTTGTTTACCGGGATAATCTGACTGGATACATGTCCATTTTCAGCGGAGGCTTGGGGAGAAAAGCTCCACATAGACAAACTTACATAGATTACACAGAAGTTAGCAAACAGTTATAAAAACAAAGTGATTATATACAATGGGTTAGTAGTGTTCCCTCGTAGGGACTCCCAATTCTCATGGACAGACAATTAAAAGTAAGAGACATCAGATTGGAAGCAGAGCCTGGTGATGTAGTTACAAGTTACGATAATTGCAGAATATGCTTTTATAGTTTATAACTTAATCAGGGTTGGTACATGGGCATAGCCAATTTACTTTGAGATACTGTTTGAGTTTTTTTTTTTTTTTTTGAAGAGACTTTTGGAGGATTGTAGGGTTATATAGTTTGGCAACGAATTCCAGGTTTTGCCAATGAAGTTGGCAAACAGGGATTCACCAGCAGAGTTATTAGCTTTGTGGGTTTGGACCAGTAGTTTATCAGCTGACCGTAGGGATCTTAGGTTGCTATATGGCTTAATAATATTTTTAAGTGAGGGAATATCCTCAGGGTAGTACAAAATTTTGTGCGCTATTAAGAGTTGATTGAATTGAATTAAGCTGGGCAGTTCTAGCCACTCTAGTTGTTTAAGTTTCTGGCAGTGGTGGGTTCTATAGGTGGAGCCAGTGGAAAATCTGGCAATATGATTGTAGCTATGGGACAGCTTACCTAGTTTGGATTTGTTGAGGTTTGAGAGAACAGGCGAGGCATATAAAAGTGTAGAGAGTAGGTGTGATCAGGCGATTGCAGTCCTAGCCAGTGGGGTTAAAAATGCCTTGTTTCTAATAAGTGATCCAAGCTTCTTATTGATGGTCTGTATGGTTTTTGTTGACCTGTAGGTCAAATTTGAGATTATTGTCTATGATAACCCCTAGCAGTTTGGTGTGATTATCTGGGGAAATAGTGGTACCATTGTTAGATGTAACAGAGAATGAAAGTGTGGTGGATCTACTAGTGGGAGAGAAGAGTAGAAGTTTAGTTTTATTGGGGTTCAGAAGTAGGCGTTGGTTGGTGAGCCAGTTCTCGATAGTGTTAAATGTTTTTTGGGTTAAGATTTGCAAGTCGGATGAGGAGTTGGCTGAGCAGATGAGAGTGGAATCATCTGCGTATTGAATGCAGGTGGCTTTAGGGATAGCAGTGTGGAGGTTGTTGATAAAAATAGAGAAGAGTAGTGGACCTAGTATGGACCCTTGAGGGACACCAAGTTTGAGAGGTAACTGGCTGGAGAATTTGCCCTGCCATAGTACCACCTGCTGTCTACCAGTCAGGTAGGACTGGAACCACTGGATAGCAGGCTTGTTGAGGGAAATAGATTTTAGTGAAAAAATGAGAAGTTCATGGTTGACCATGTCAAAGGCTTTTGATAGGTCAAGAAAGAAGGCAGATGTTAGCCTATTTTCATTCCTGTTTTGGTTTATGGCAGTAGTAAAGGAAAAGAGGGCTGAGGTGGTGCTGTGGTATGGCTTGAAACCATGCCGGGAGTCGGATAGTAAGTTATTCTGTGAAAGGTATTTCATTAGTTGCTTGTGTACACATTTCTCCATTATTTTGGCTAGTGGGGAAAGAATGGCAATGGGTCTATAGTTGGATATGTCTGAGGAGCCACCACATTTATGTAGTGGGATGACATGAGATATTTTCCAGAGGGAGGGGATAGCATTTTCAGATAAGGTTCTGTTGATGAGGATAGGTATGGGATATGCAATTGCATCTGCAGCTATTTGTAGGTACTCTGCAGGGAGGAGGTCAGCAGTGAGGGTGGTAGGTTTTAGTTTTTTTAGAAGTGTTTTGATAAAACTAGTGGATATTGGTTGGAAGATAAATTCCGGGTGATTATTAGGTAGATTAGGCATTTGGTTTAAGTTAGAGAGGGGTTAGTTGATTTGCTATGGATTGGATTGTTTCAGTGAAAAGTTATTAAAGGCGCTAGCTATGGTCTCTGGGGAACTATGGGTGTAGTTAGCCAGGGTTGGGGTGGTGGAATGATCTGGACAAAGTAGTTGATTTAAGCCTGCCCAGAACTTTTGAGGGTCGTTGTGGTGTTTTTGTAGAAGATTTTGGCAGATGCTTTTTTTATCCAGTAAAATAGATTTTTTTGTATCATTCCTGAGTTGACGATATTTTAGATGGTCAAGTGAGGCTTTGGCTGTTCTCCAGCTGGCCCAGGTTCTGTTTCTACTTTTAATTTTAGCTTTGGTATCTTTTGTGAGCAATGGTGCTGTATTTGATCTAGTTTTTATTGCACATGCTAGAGCATGGGAATCAAGGATACTTAGGAATTTAGTGTTAAAGTGATCTATGGCCTCCTCTAATGTTAGATTTGTTTAGTTTTGACCAGTCAACTGCTTTTAATTCATTTTGGAATATAGCAGCATCAAAGTTTTTCTTGTTTCTAAATGTTTTATATTTAGGCTAGTGAGGGTTTCCTGCCTTATGTTTTGTGATATAGGTTAGACAATGGTCACTGACGTTATCAGGGAGAGTACCAGCTATATACAATTGGGGTTGGTTATTAACTAGGATCCAGTCTAGGATACTTTCCTTGTTGGTTGGTTTGTTTATCCTAGTGGGAGAGGTTATGGTCTGTTTAAACCCAGATAAGTTTATATGAGTGGGGGGGGGGGGGTCGGAGGAGCAGGGGTGCCAGTCGGTGTTAAAATCACCAAGAACTATGGTTTCTTGGGGATAGGTAGTGGATAACCAGTAAAGGAGATCTTATAGGGTATTTAGGTTGTTGCCTGGTAGAATGTATGCACAGACGATGTTCAAGTGTTTGTTTTGCTTAATCTGTAGCTTGGTTATGAGGAGTTCCGCGTTATTGAATTGGGGAGGTTGAATGGTGTCTCTATTAATGGTTAGAGTATTTTTGTAAAGGACTGCTATCCCACCTCCTTTCCTTGCAGCACAATCTAACTGGTGAATATTGTATCCTGGAGGTAGTATCTCATTGTCAGTAGTACTGGGTTTTAGCCAGGTTTCCGTAAGACACATAATGTCTGGGGAGTGGGTTGCTAGGAAGGTGTGTAGGTTGGGAATCTTATTGTTACTACTTCTAATATTTAGGTGAAATGCTAGGAGGGAACTAGTGGGAGTATACATGGGTAGCTTGACTGTGGGGGTTGTGGTAGGGGAGTGGAGGTTATTGGGTGTGGGTGGGCCAGGGTTGGGATGAATGTCTCCATGTGTTATAAGGTTATAGTGACAGGATATTCTGAGCGTTAGGAGTTTGTTTATAAGCTTTATATAGTCTTAGTCTTTAGGATTATGTTTTGTGGCTGTACAGGGGTGGTATTTTATAGAGGGTGGTATATTAGGTGTGCTGGGGAAGGTAAAGTGTTTGGTGTTATGTGTGAAGTCATGGGTGTCTTTGACCATTTTGGTAGTGAATACCGTGGCCAAGTGTTTGTTCATAGGTAGTGAGATGGTAAAATAGAAACAGTATCGGCATTTGGGTAATCAGTGTTTTTTGCTTGTTTGCATTTTGATAGGGGGCGGGCCAAATTTGATGGCTGACCGTGCTAACAGGGTGTGGAAGAATGAGAGAGAAGGAAATGGGTTAAGGGGGCAGGGTTGTTCAATGATGTGTGAGGTGCTGATTGGTACTTAGCAAGAGGGGACTGGCAAAGTCTGGTTTAAATTTAGCACTAGTGGGGGTGGATAGAATTTGGGGGCAGGGGGAGCGCAGCAGGGCTAACACTGACTCTGAGAGTTACCTTGGGCTTTTGGTTTGGTTTGTATGACTGTATGTAAGCAATGTTTTTGGCTGTACTTTAATTTGTTTCATTCTTTTTTCATTTTACACCAGTTTTCAGGCTAATTTTAATTGGATCCTAGGGGTAAACTAGCAAATGTAGTGAATAAGGAGGGGGCAAAATTACTTTACAAAATTAAAAAGTAAATGCTTGGGACTGGAAAACTGTGTGAGTGTAAGCCTGATTCAAAGTAGTATAGCTCAATCTAGTGGCAATTGGCTAGATCCCTTCACTGTTGTGCATACACCATTAATCCTCAACAGTTTACAAAAACTAAATTGTAGTTCACCTATTACAATTAAAAAGCTGGAGGGAGTCAGGTTCTTGCTTCCCAGAGGTTTTACTTAGTTAAGATAGCCAGCTTCAGTGGAGAAGGTAGAAATTGCTTTATGCAGTGAATCCCGGGGGGGGGGGGGGGGGGTCACTCAGGAAAGAAACCCATGCAAACTGAAAAATAAAGGTAAATAGGGCAGAATTAGTGCAAAGGTTACAAGAATGTGAAGTGGAAATCATGCAAGGAATAGAGCTGGAGAGTAAAATTAATTATATCACATGCATTATAATTAAAATTGATTATAGTGCATACAGTATCAGTTCTGTAAAACCACAGACTAACAGTAGTAACATACAGCCTCTAAGTCCAGTGATAACAGCTATATACGTCAGTGAATACACACAGGATATAATGCACAAAGCAAAGTATGTCTGTTTTATGACAATGATTCTAGAGCTATGTTATTCAGTATGAACTAACAGTAACATGAACTGCGTTCACTTAGCCTTCTATAAAAGCAGTTATAAAGTCCAGCCTGTAAGTCTTCTAAGTAAAGTAGCATGCCATAGGAATGCTTACAAATGTCATCAGAACATGAATGACCTCTGCAAAACAGTTATCAGGATGCCTGTCAGATATTCAGTAATGAAAGCTCTACCTTCATAAAACAAAATAAAAAAAAAACAAGCAGTCTGTAAGTTAGAAAATTAGCTAGCTGTCAAAACATATAGGAGTTCTGAGCAGCAGTTACAGCTTAGCACCATCAAATACCTCAGTAGTTAACAGTAATAAAAAAATAAATCAGCAGCTAACAGTAATAAGAGGACAGTAATGCAAAGTAACTTACTTGCTGTGCAGGCACAATGAACAGAGGGGTAGGGAATGTACAACAGCTACAGGATGAAAGGAATGTGAGTCAGGTAGTAGAGAGTTCGATTAAAGATGGCACCCTAGGAGGGGGCTGACTAATGAAGATAACCAGGGGGTGGGGGTGGGAGTGGCAGACTGGGAGAATGGAGAAGAGAGCTGTCACGACAGGATTAACCAGGAGCGTATGGATCCCTCCACCACAGGGAGAAGGGCTGAAAAACTATCAGTGTAAGGTAAGGACTGACTCTGAGAGTTACCTTGGGCTTTTGTGGTTTGGTTTGGTTTGTATGATTGTATGTAAGCAATGTTTTTGGCTGTACTTCAATTTGTTTTATTCTTTTTTAATTTTACACCAATTTTCAGGCTAATTTTAATTGGATCCTAGGGGTAAACTAGCAAATGTAGTCAATAAAAAGGGAGCAAAATTACTTTGCCAAATTACAAAGTAAATCCTTGGGACTGGAACAGTGTGCGAGTGTAAGGCTGATTCAAAGTAGTATAGCCCAATCTAGCTGCAATTGGCTAGATCCCTTCACTGTTGTGCATACACCATTAATCCTCAACAGTTTACAAAAACTAAATTGTAGTTCACCTATTACAATTGAAAAGCTGGAGGGAGTCAGGTTCTTGCTTTCGAGAGGTTTTACTTAGTTAAGATAGCCAGCTTCAGTGGAGAAGGTAGAAATTGCTTTATGCGGTGAATCCCAGGTGGGGGGGGTCACTCCGGAAAGAAACCCGTGCAAACTGAAAAATAAAGGTAAATAAGGCAGAATTAGTGCAAAGGTTACAAGAATGTGATGTGGAGAGCATGCAAGGAATAGAGCTGGAGAGTAAAGTTAATTATATTGCATACATTACAATTAAAACTGATTATATTGCATACAGTATCAACTCTGTAAAACCACAGACTAACAGCAGTAACATACAGCCTCTAAGTCCAGTGATAGCAGTTGTATACTTCAGTGAATACACACAGTATATAATGCACAAAGCAAAGTATGGCTGTTTTAGGACAATAATTCTAGAGTTATGTTATTCAGTATGAACTAACAGTAACATGAACTGCGTTCACTTAGCATTCCATAAAAGCAGTTATAAAGTCCAGCCTGTAAGTCTTCCAAGTACAGTAGCATGCCATAGGAATGCTTACAAATGTCATCAGAACATGAATGACCTGTGCAAAACAGTTAGCAGGATGCCTGTCAGATATTCAACAATTAAAGCTCGACCTTCATAAAACAAAATAAAAAACAAGCAGTTTGTAGGTTAGAACATTAGCTAGTTCTCAAAACATATAGGAGTTCTGAACAGGAGTTACAGCTTAGCACCATCAAATACCTCAGTAGTTAACAGTAATAAAAAAATAAATCAGCAGCTAACAGTAATAAGAGGACAGTAATGCAAAGTAACTTACTTGCTGTGCAGGCACAACGAACAGAGGGGTAGGGAATGTACAACAGCTACAGGATGAAAGGAATGTGAGTCAGGTAGTAGAGAGTTCGATTAAAGATGGCACCCTAGGAGGGGGCTGCCTTATGAAGATAATCAGGGGGTGGGGTGGGAGTGGCAGATACAGAGAATGGAGAAGAGAGCAGTCAGGACAGGATTAACCAGGAACTTATGGATCCCTCCCCACAGGGAGAAGCGCTGAAAAACTATCAGTGGAAGGTGAGGACTGACTCTGAGAGTTACCTTGGGCTTTTGGTTTGGTTTGTATGATTGTATGTAAGCAATGTTTTTGGCTGTAGTTTAATTTGTTATATTCTTTTTTTAATTTTACACCAATGTTCAGGCTGATTTTAATTGGATCCTAGGGGTAAACTAGCAAATGTAGTCAATAAGGAGGGAGCAAAATTACTTTACCAAATTAAAAAGTAAATCCTTGGGACTGGAACACTGTGTGAGTGTAAGGCTGATTCAAAGTAGTATAGCCCAGTCTAGTGGCAATTGGCTAGATCCCTTCACTGTTGTTGTGCATACACCATTAATCCTCAACAGTTTACAAAACTAAATTGTAGTTCACCTATTACAATTGAAAAGCTGAAGGGAGTCAGGTTCTTGCTTCCCAGAGGTTTTGCTTAGTTAAGATAGCCAGCTTCAGTGGAGAAGGTAGAAATTGCTTTATGCAGTGAATCCCAGGTGTGTGTGTGTGTGTGTGTGTGTGTGTGTGTGTGTGTGTGTGTGTGTGTGTGTGTGTGTGTGTGTGTGTGTGTGTGTGTGTGGTGGGGGGGGGGGTCACTCAGGAAAGAAACCCGTGCAAACTATTACAACTGAAAAGCTGGAGGGAGTCAGGTTCTTGCTTCCCAGAGGTTTTGCTTAGTTAAGATAGCCATAATGCAGAAACCTTTAAATATAAGGCTTCCACATCACACTAAGCCTTTCTGAATCCCACAGTTAATGTCAACATCTGAAATGTATGAAAATAGACCTAGAAGGGAATAACAGAAAGGGTGGAAGATCCTTAATATCTGCATGCAAAATGGCACCTGTTTTAAGAAAAAAAAGATGCAACAAAACAAGACAGAATGGTTTGTAATACTGAGGGATGTTTCAGAGGTAAAGTAAGAAAGTAATTTTTTGTAGAAAGGTTTTGTGGATACTTTTCAACATTTCTGAGAAAGATATGGAATCAAAAATAGTAAGATGAGAAGATTTGCTGTCCTTCATAAGGATGGACACTCTTTTCATTGTTCAGTTGAGCATAATGATACAGAAGTACAATTTTAGTGTGCTTTTTACACATCATTGGCACCAGTGTTGCAGAAGTTAGTTATCTTTGAAATAGTGGCTTCAGAATTGGTGGAGGGCTGGTTTAGAGGAGTAGCTGTAATGAGACTGGCACCTCACTGATGTTAGGCTACAACCCAGTGATGCAAGCAATTGGTGAATAGTTGTAAGGTTATGGAAATCAGGTATGGATGCTGGTCTGGAAGAAGTTAAGTAGTAAATTAAAGTTGTACCCAGACATTTGAATCACTCTGCTAAGCAGCTTGAATCATCTGGGGATTTTTCTACCGAGTTCTACAAAAAAATATTACACTGTGATGCCATTCCAACAAAGGGTGGTAGTTGTGCAAAGTTTGTCTATGGAGTTAAGCAGTCAAGTCAGTTACAGTGGAGAGCAAAGTGAGGCAAAAAAGTAGCACTGGAGTGATATTTTAGAGGGTGAAGAATGATTTGACTCGAGTTAGTGAAAACCAGGATAGCGCAATGCACTGGCATTTCTAAGTGATAGATGGGCACTAAAATGCCTATAGATTGCCATTTTTGAATGATTTTAGTAAAAACTTCGATCTGGCGTGAGAAGCACATCTTATAAGAGCTTGGGTGAACTGGCAAGACAAAACTGGTGGATGAAAAACTGTTGTTTGTGGATCATGATTTCCCAAATATTACTATACAACAAAGTGCAAAGCTTTCGACTACCATTAAAAAATGTCAGCAGCACAATTAACGCACATGTTATCATTTATGTTATCATTTACAGTACGTTTAAATTAGTTTTCCATTGCAGATGCAGTTGTTTACCTCAAATCAGTCAGATTTGTGTCTAGGCTTAGAAGGCCTCCAAAAGGACGAGATTATGTGAGGATGGAATCTATGGTAGTAAACAGGACAAAAAGAATAATTGCTTTGACACTGTTGAAATAAAGGAAGATTTAGAACAATAGCCAAGGTAAGGGAAAATGAGACTGTTGTTGAATGAACTTTGAAAAATAACTGAAAATAGAAAAACAGCAAAACAAGCCGGAGCTAAAAACTTAGAGAATTTAATGATAAAGTAAGCGCTTTCGGAAACGCCAATACGTTTCCTTCCTCAGACATACAATAATGAAACATTTGGGCATAAATATATAATGCACTAACTGCCCAATTAAACAATTAGTGATGTTCTTATGAGTAATTAGTACAAACAAATTCCTTACCAAAAATTAATAAACAAGTCGTATTAATATAAAAACACTATCTAAAAAGTCTGTTAAAACTTGTTGCATAACAAGACCAGACAGTACGTACAATATATGCAAACGATAATTACACAATAAACAGCTCCATAATTTTTTGTTATTGCCCTAAATAGAAAATCAAATAAAACGTGTTGAGTGAACATAGTTCGTTTTAAATAAAACTCACTTTTTTGTATGTATATATGAAAAAATCCAACTAAAGCTAGTATAAATAATATTAGACACAAGCTAGTATGAATAATGTTAAACATTGGCCACTAAAATGTCAGTGTAAGACGTGGCCATAATTTCAAGTCACTTCTCGAATATTCTAGTAAGCCTTTAGCAAGTAAACACACAGGAATGTTCAAGTGTGGGTCATGTCACCAATGTAAATTCATAAACACCACATATCAATTTAAGATTCGTGACAAATGGTATAAGGTTCAGGGCAGATTCTCTTGTGACTCGAAAGGAGTAGTCTATTCTGCTTGTTGCCTGAACTGTCCTTGTTTCTACATTGGAAAGAGAGAAAGAAAGCTTAGGCAACGGATGTATGAACATCAATACGCTATAAGCAAGAAGGATACGAACAATGCCTTAGCTAGGCACATAGAAGAATTCCCTGACCACGGTTTTAGGTTCAATGTCCTGAATCAGGTACAGTTTGACCTTAAGGGGGGACCATGGCAGATCAAACTTGAGATTGAAGAATTTCTATGGCAAATAAAAACAGCAGCCTACCTGCCCCCGGGTCTTAACGAAACTTTATCTATAAAATGTTTTTTTTAAAACTAGCAGCTTTGAAGAGATGAGCTGACTACTTTTTAGGGTTTCTTCTTACATTGACGTTTTAGTGGCCACTGTTTAACATTATTCATACTAGCTTGTGTCTAATATTATTTATACTAGCTTTAGTTGGATTTAAACACATTTTTTCATATATACATACAAAAAAGTGAGTTTTATTTAAAACGAACTATGTTCACTCAACACATTTTATTTGATTTTCTATTTAGGGCAATAACAAAAAATTATGGAGCTGTTTATTGTGTAATTATCATGTGCATATATTGTACGCACTTTCTGGTCTTGTTATGCAACAAGTTTTAACAGACTTTTTAGATAGTGTTTTTATATTAATACGACTTGTTTATTAATTTTTGGCAAGGAATTTGTTTGTACTAATTACTCATAAGAACATCACTAATTGTTTAATTGGGCAGTTAGTGCATTATATATTTACGCCCAAATGTTTCATTATTGTATGTCTGAGGAAGGAAACGTATTGGCGTTTCCAAAAGCGCTTACTTTATCATTAAATTCTCTAAATTTTTAGCTCCGGCTTGTTTTGTTGTTTTTCTATTTTCAGCAGTTTGTCGAGAGTTTATTGTTTGGTTTGTTAACTTTGAAAAATAAGGAAGGGGAAGTCGGATGTCTTTTGATGGCTTAAATGGATGCTGAACTTCTGGGAAATAATGATAATAGGTTCATAGGTTCATACTAGGCTATCTGCCCTAGGGCATTTATAAGACTAGCCAGAGTGTGTTTGGCTTTCGCCACCCATTTTAAAATAATTTTGCTATGCCCTTTTTCGAGGTTTAAATCCACAAACGAATAGACCAAATGAGACACACCAGCAGACTCCAAAAAATATTAACGCAATTTTATTTTTATAAGAAAGAGCGTTTTCGCCGCAGGCAATGATGCAGCTTCATCAGACAAGAAAACACAACCACTCAACGCTAACAGGAAGTGGTTAAAAAACGTCACTTCACCATGGAATTAAAATAAATCCTGTCAGTACACTGCAAACCCAAACAATACATATATACACAGGAGTAAATGCAGCAATAAAATGAGTAATATATTAAATATTACATCCACTTATAAAATCTAATCTAAAATAACCGGACAAGTAGAAAAAACATCAAACTCATAATAGGGCTAAACTATGAGGTGGCAAGTGGGCAAAAAATAAAAGGCAGAAAAAACCTATTCTAACTATCTCAAATAACTCCGTAATTTTAAAACTGCAGTAATATTGCAGTTTTCATTCAAGCCCGGAGCATTGAAGGCGTCCAAAGAGAGCTGCCATTCAAGCTCACGGGTCTCTAATAGGAGTGACAAGGGGCCACCCCTAATGCCTCCTTGTATATGATCAATGCCCATAAAACTAAATGAATGCCCTGGGTTTTTTTCAACATGTTTAGCCAATGCGTTATTGCTCTTATTTTTCCTTATTGCATAAATATGTTGATATATACGTTCTCTTAGTTTGCGATCCGTCTTTCCGATATAGAAAGCAGGACAGCAATCGCAAAAAGCTACATACACAACAGAACTAGTTTGACAGTTGATCCTATAATGTATTTGATATTTTCTGTTCCCAATATGAAAAGAACTCCCAGGTTTAATGAACCTACAGTAATTACAGGAACCACACTTCAGTGTACCTTTTTGCCTACTAAAAGAAAAATGAATCACTTTTCTTTGTAAAAGTTCCTTAAGGTTACTGCCCCTTTTGTATACTACTAAAGGGGACGGTCCCAATTTTTCCAGAAGGTCAGCAGAGCTGGAAATGAAATGCCAGTTCTTTTTAATAATTGAGCAAATAGCCAAAGCGTTAATGTTGTATGTAGTAATAAAACTTAAAACTAAACTGTTTATCACCAGTAGTAGTAGTTTCAAGGTTAGTATACTGTGCCTCTGTCTAGCAGTGACACAGAAGTGATACCCGGGGTAAACATATGATCTCCCATCCACTCATCAAGATTCCTCTTGAAGAGAGTCAATGAGGGACTCTGCCTAACCTGGACTGAGATTTTATTCCAGAGTGAAGGGAGCCTCTGGGTTATGAATCTGTCCCTCCAGCATGTCCTATTTATTTCAGTACTGAGGTTCAAGTCTCTCGAGCGCGTAGCTCGATGGGATTTGGATTTTCTGAGGTGCAGCATGTCCATTAATTCCGGGTTGGACATGGCTTTATACGTCAGGCACAGATCGCCTCTGAGCAGGTGGTATGCCACTGAGTAGAGCTGGAGTTTCCTTAACCGGGCAGCATATGGCATCTGTTTGAGCCCTTTGATCCTCTTGGTGAGGTACTTTTGGGGTCTTTCCAGTTGCTGCAGGTGTCTGGTAAGGTACATCCCAAAAGGGGCATTGTACTCAATTATGGGCCTGATGAGGGATGAGTAAAGAGGCACGATGATCTCCCCTGATCTAGATGTGAATCCCTTCATGATTAGGTGGGCTATATAAAATGTTTTTCTAACCACTTTGGCCACGTGGTTGACAAATGAGAGATTGCTATCAACTTGGGTCCCCAGGTCCCTAATTACTTCTTCTGTACTTAATGGATTACCACCTATGTGGTAATTTGTGGGCACTTTGTTTTCGCCAAAGGGGATGACTATACACTTTTTGGCGTTTAGCTTGAGGCCATGGCTCTGGCACCAGTTGTCTGTTTCTATGAGGCCCTTTTGGAGGTTGCTTGTGTCGGCTGGAGTGTCGATTATGGCGCCCAGTTTGCAGTCATCTGCAAACTTGGTCAGCCACAGTCCTTCCATGTTGGCCTGTACCGCCGAGAAATATATACCGAACAAGAGAGGTCCCAGGACTGAGCCTTGTGGGATGCCACTTGTAACTGGTTTGGAGTCTGACATGGCTCCAGCAATTCTAACCATGTGGGTTCTGTCCTTGAGCCAGTTTGCAACCCATCTAGTGACATAGGAGTTTATATTTAAGCTGGTGAGCTTATCTATAATGCCCGAGTGGGGTATTGTATCGAAGGCTTTTGCGAGGTCCAGGTAGGCTGTGTGGACCACCTTCCCCTCGTCAATGGCCTTAGTGACTGTTTCAAAGAAATCAACCAGGTTTAAGAGGCAGGATCTGCCCGTAACAAAGCCAAACTGGGTAGGATCCAGTGTCTGTAGGTCCCCAATATCTTTATTTATGAGGTCCATGATGATCCTTTCCATAGCTTTGCAGACCAAGCTAGTCAGGATTATGGGACGATAGTTTCCAGGATCCGTTGAGGCACCACCTTTGTGGAGAGGGACCACTGTTGCTGTACGCCACTCTTTGGATACATATCCTGTAGTAAGGCTGAGATTGAACAGTAGTTTTATGTTTGGGTTTAGCTCTTCTTGTAGTTCATGTAGGACGCAGCCCGGGACACCATCTGGTCCCATTGATGCTGTGTTTTTTGCTTTGGAGAGGGTAGCTCTTACCTGAGCATCTGAGATGTCAGGGGGGCAGCACTCTGCTGGGATAGATATTTGCCCTTTTGGTGGGGAGTGGGGGGGGTTTGCGCTGAACCTGTCAGCTAGGATGTTGGCAATGTCTGTGGGTTTGGTGTATTTTTTGTCATTTTGGACTAATTCTGAGCATATCTGGGAATTCCCACCCAGGTTCCTAACATAACTAAAGAAAGCCTTGTGATTATCCTTAGTGTCCTGTGCAATTTTTCTCTCGAAGCTGGCCTTAGACGATTTTATGAGTGCCCGTAGTTTTTTGCTAATACTGATCAGAGATGCCTTCCCTTTTTGGGATTTTGCTCTATCATGTAGTAGCTTCCTCCTTCTATTGTATAGTTTATTTATGGCTGGGGTCCACCAGACAGGATGTCTGCCTTTGGAGGATTGGGACTTGGTTTTATTTGGGATTGCATGATCCTTGCATTCCTGAAGGTGTTCATAGAATGCGTTTATAAAGGATTCTGCGGTCTGGGCCGTATTTTCCACAGGCCCGGGGGCTTTGAAGGATTCCACCTCAGTTTTGAGGAGTGTGAAATTTGCATTAGAGAAGTTTTTCACTGTGGTTTTCAGGGCAGGGGGTGGAGTTGGGATGTGAATATCCAGTGAGATTAGTTTATGGTCTGATCTTACCAATGAGAGATACACTTCTGGTCTGGAGCATAGAATCCCCATGTTGGTGATGATCAGGTCCAGTATGTTTTCCCCTCTTGTGGAAGTGGTAACAAGTTGTTCCATAGCATCTGAGTTTATAAATTCTAGGAACCTTTGGGCTAGGGTGTTGGAGCTAGAGTAATGCTCCCAGTCTATGTTTGGGTAGTTGAAGTCGCCCAATATAATGGTGTTTGGAGAGACCTTCATATTTTCCAGTGTTCTCAGGAAGGCCGAGTGGGGTTCCTGGGTTTGGGAGGGTGGTCTGTAGCAGGCTATAAACTAGAAGGCAGTTTTACCCACTGTTAGTTGCACATGGATAGTCTCTGCTTTGTGCTGTGCCACCAACCTGGAGGTGTGGGTATCTTTGATGAATATTGATACTCCCCCTCCTTTTGTGGTTTGGTCCAAGTTTTGGGGCCGAAAAGCATGGTATGAGGTATAAACTGGTAGTGCTGGTGTGCTCTCGGGAGCCTTGAACCAGGTTTCTGTTACTGCACAGATATCAATGTTCTCCATGCTAAGGAGAGTTTCGAGTGCATGCATCTTGAGGTTTAGACTTATGGCGTTGAGTAGCATTACTCTTAGTTTCTTATCCCTTGTGATACCTATGGAGGTGGGTTTGTCTTTTGAGCCTTGCCTAAAAAAAGGCACTATGGGGGTAGCAAGAGCCTTTGCCAATATCTGAAAGCCCAGGGGTGACAGGTGCAAGCCGTCCCTAGCGAAGCATCGTGGCTTGTCGAGCATGTCATCCCAGGCTGACAGGCATTGGATCCCCTTTGAATGACACCAATACTTAAGCCAATTGTTGAAATTGATTATCTTGTCTTCATATTGTGGCATTATTCTTGGTGAGGGTAAGATGCTACTTAAGGTCAGGGTCATACCGGCCTGGGCTACATGCTCAGAGAGCTCCTCTATGTCTCTTTTCATGTAGTCCAGGGAGGTACATCTCAGGTCATTCACACCAGCATGGACAATGACTGAGTCATATCTGTACTTGCCTTGGAGTGACCTGAGTGCTTGTGTTATGTGGCGGATCTTAGCGCCCGACAGGCAGCTCACCGTGACCTTCTCCTTGTTCAGCCTGGTGAGCGGGACGTCAGTGTGCCTGACGATAGAGTCACCTATTACAAGTGTATCAGGTGTGTTGTTTAGCCTTAAGGGCTGTGACTGTTTGGCACACTGGCTTTGTGAGCTCTGATAGTAAACCATGGGGACCTGGGGATTGGGAAATGTACCCTTACCCGATGACCAAGTGTAAGGTAATTAATGGACAGCTGTACAATAAAGATAATTTGTTGTTTTGTTTGTGTTTTCCATTTCCTTTTGAAGTGAAACCACTCAAGGACTAAGTTTGGGTCTCTTGAGATTGTGTTTTTCTCCCCTTGCTGTTATATAGCAGTTGGATTCTGCTTTATCTCATTCCAGAATGACGTAAACTCAGATCAGTATACAACAGGACTGTGAAATTTGTGCTAAGTGCAGCCTGTGATACCAACCAGTTTGCCATTTTGGGACAGCTTGACTGGGACTGAGCCTGGGAGACTGACATAGACCCACATCTTCCATGCCAATATCGATCACCATCAAGATGCTTCTTTTGCTTTATCTAACCTCTTGACTTGGAATTCCCCCATCACTATAAATTTTATCCACTTCCAGCACTTCTCTTCATACCCTCAGATCATCTCTGAGTTCTAGCCATATCTTCATCACTTTGTTGTATCTTCCCTCTTGTCGAGACATAGGTGCACAAATTACCAGCTGGTATAGTACCTACTAACAGGTCCCCATGGTTTACTATCAATTTGTCAACTGTAGCACATTCAAATAGTAATGTTGTCGAACAGAAATGTCGGTTCGCACAATATCGACTAATGTAAATGTCAAACCAGATGTCCAAAAATGTCGATATTGACATTTACAAACAAGCAGCAGACTCCCAGACTGTCTGCCTGTCAAAGTTGCCACACTACATTACATGTTTGCAGGGGGCAAGCCCCCCTGCACCCCGCACACCCCCCTACTTATATATACAAACTCTGAGATCACACTACATTGAGGGTAAGGGTACATTTCCTGATCCCTACTATAGTGCAATCTGGCTTGGAATGTCGGAATTCACAACAGCGAATGCTGTATTGCATTCGTTGATGTAAGTTCCGACATTTTTTGCGTCAATGTTTTGAGTCAACATACGTCTCTCTCGACATTTTGTAAATCGCGCAAGTTGCGATCGACAAATTGATAGTAAACCTGTCCCCATATCTTGCACTGAATATTCCATGCCCTTTGTGAGCATTATAGGGCAGTGGGGGATGACATTGTTCTTAATTTATCAACTGTATAACTATCTATTTAACTACTACTACTAGTACTACTACTACTACTACTACTACTAATAATAATAAAATAATATTAATAATAGTAATAAAATGGCTCTCCTGGTATTTGTTATTACATTGTACTTGTTCTATATGAGGATTTTACACCCTTCCCTATCTCTCACCTGAAGATGAGGCATCAGTTCAACAGGACTAATCGATTAACATCTCAAATAAATAATTAACCAAGTCTGTCTAATGATAGAGCTCACAAGTTAATTCAGTGGGGTGGTGGAGAGACAAAGTTGAGTGCTTTGCCAGACATCCCCATGTCTTTAAAGTTTTTGTTTTCTCAGTAGAAGGTATATGCAGTTTGGTATGGGAGTCCAAGTTCAATTCAGTGGTCTTATAAATATAAATTTATAACAAAAGACTAAGCCTAAGTTAGTCTGGTTCCATGGTGGAGAGAGATGAAACCCTGACTGTGACACAGGCAACCTGGGTTTGATTCGTGGCCCCAGCACTGAACGAGCTAAGTTGGGAGAAAGAGGAGTGCAGAAGCATGTCCCACGTACCTCTTCTGAGGAAAGGGAAGTTTGCATGCACTCAGAAGCACACTAGGTGATGAAATATCCCCAGTAGATTGAAAAGAAAACACTGCTCATGACAAAGGGGGTGAGATGGGGCTGCTTGATGGGTATGCCCCTTGCAAAAGGAAGGGGATGTCCTCCATAGATGGCCCAATGTATGCCTTCTCATCTCCTTGTCAGGTATGCATAAGGTTGGGGATGAGATGAAAAGTAAAAAACCTTCAAACCACCCCAATGGCTGACTACATAATTACCCATCCTGGTCGTATCTCTCTTGGCAGGGATCAGACAGGCTGATCAACTAAGACAAGGTTCAGTATTTCGCAGACAGTGGGCAAAAGATGCAAATACAAGAATATTAAGCCTCTCTTTATTATTCTGAACACTAACAAATATTTTAAGTCTTATAAAATTAGTATCACAGAGGAGGTACTTTTTCAGTAGAACTAGTTTACCTAATGTTCTCAAAAATATGCAGTCCTTCATTTTTACAGAAGTAGTCCAGATGTAACCATTAAATTGACAATATCACATTATCTATAATAACAAAGGGTCTCACCCATGCCATCCAGGAGTCTTATCCATGCCATACAGTATATACATCTTACATATGTGTATGTGTCACTCACTCTTATGCAGACAGATACCCCACACCCACACACACACACACACACACACACACACACACACACACACACACACACACACACACACACATTTTGTAATAAAGGTCCTTTGATGAAAACATAGCAGTGCAATTTTTTTATTCTTTGCTTTCCTTACAAGAAAGTGCATATGGAAGCTGTCAACACAGTTGCATGCACTGATCATTAGTGGTTCTCTACTTACTTAACTTCTACAAGCCAGGACTAGTTCAGTGCACTACACTAGTACAACCTTCCAAAGCCTGCTGACTGGCATAGGTTTTAACATCTGCACACGTCCATGCACAAGACTAGTATTTAATGCTGCTACACCAAAGGCAACCAGCATCTAGGAAGTTACACTTGTGAAGCAAGCAGAATATTAAGACTTTTCTGACAGAGAAGGAAGAAAGAATGTCATACCTACCAATGATGTTGACCAGGATCTGCATCAATTCAGCTATCTACAAGCAACTATCAGTGCTAACTACAGCTGGAGACACAGATGGCTTTTATGAGCATCACAGAGATCAAAAAAATGCAGGAAGCTCAATTTTTGTTTTGTACTCATTCCATTGATGTGTGCCGTATTTACAAACTTGTCTACACATGTCTTAAAACTCTTTGCAGGGATCAGAACTGGATTTTCAGCACACAGTTCTCTCACTCAGGTGTCTGGAAATTTTGATTTTTCTTAGTAGTTTATCACTACAACAGGGCTGCTGGTGTTTGTTGGTTTAGCAGTAACAAGAGCCTTAAGATGCAGTGACATGAGAGCGCTAGGAATATTTACAAAATAACTATTGTCATGGCTACTGAATGCAAGATAATATATCCTTTTGGACAGACTTATGTATTCACTTGAGTGCAGAGAGCAGTAAACTGAATACCCTTGGATATTAGGAGGAGAATCTCAGCTACCTCCAGCCAGCATATATATTTACTACATTTATGTTTTTATTCTATACAAATAAATATGTGCGTAAAATGAGACAACTGATGCAATGATCACTAAGAAAATTAATTTGCAACCAGCATGGATCAAAATATTTGTTAATTGAAAGTCAGCTTTCAAACCAGCATTTCATAATTTAATAGCCAAAAAGAAGCATCTGTAATGGCAATTAAGTTTCAGGATTTCAGAAGTCAGTCTATAAAGAGGAAGCCATCTTAGCCAATAATGTTCAATCTACTATAGCAGATGGATTTTCAACAAGCCCTTGGTTATGCAGATGGATCATGTGAATTATCTTGTTTACAGCGCTGTTGAGTTTCACAAAAACATGGCCAGCATGTTAAATCTGTTTCTGCCAAAAGAAATTTGTGTTTCAGATACCTTCATCACCTCTACCTTAGCTGTCCAGCTGTATGCAAGTAGCTTTCTCCCTGTCAGTACTCAGTGCATGTTTACACATGAAGCATCTTTCCCCAGTCAGTACTCGGTGCATGTTTACACCTTTCAACTGTACAGATTTTCGCAGACTGTCCAGATTTTTGGCTCATATTTTTGCCCTGTTCCTCTTTTTTTTCCTGGCAAATCACTGGGATAATCTCAGGATTGAAGTCACTAAATAATGACATACATTTGAGTTTTAGACTTCAAATCCTTCAGAAAATGTATATTAAAACAAATCCTGTTACTCTAGCAACTTTCTATGTTTATAAGAGCAATATTTAAAATATGTCCCTATCTGTACCCCCATTTTGTCAAGCTTTGTCCAGATTTTTTACATTAGCAGGTTGAGAGGTACTCAGCATCTGTTCCACATCAGTAGCATTCCCCAGTCAGTACTACACATATGTTCCACATTTCATTTAATGCATGTTTATAATCGCATACAGTATATGGCCACTTAAAATTCAACAAGAAAACCAGCTCTGCTTCACCTGAACTGATTTCATTGACTAGGCAGGAAGCATTGACATGCCTTTCATAAAATATATAAGGTTTTCAGTTTTGCTTGCCATCAGAAGTATGAAACAATTAATTTATTTTTAAAAGTGGCTTAATCAATACACCTGTACACTATAAATGAAAATGCAACAATTATGATACAGATTAATAAGCTTGCATTATGCAAAACCATAACTTTATATAAATTAATGTAGCTTAAAGGCTGTTCTAAGGTCTGTATACTCCCACAGTTGTACATCAGAGAAGGATAAGCTAAGAGAGGAATGAAAACAGTAGCATAGGAAGGAGACAAATAAATAGCATTCAGGTAGGATGTGATTGCAAGAAGGAAAAGGAACATCATGGAAGAGTCACACAGGCAGTCAATGAAGACACAAGAACAAATGCAGAAGGAACATGTATTTATTTATTTGTTTATTTATTCGTTTATTCATTTATTCAAATTTAAGTGTGTTAACCAAGGTAGAGCACTAAACAAAAAATGACCAACAGAATAAAAATAATTAAAAAAATTCTCTTCTTTTTTTAAATATGCCAATGTAGGTAGGACTACAAGGGAGTTCCGTTGTAGGATATATGAACATATGCATGCTGTCTATACATCTGATACTAGTAATGCACTAGTAAGCATCATTTGGTCAGTAAATGCAATATTTCTTTAAGACTTTTGATTTTAGATCAGGTTAAAGATTTTATAAATAGGTTTGGTGCAGGCGAGGAGTTGAACTAGAGAGAGTACTGCTAGCAAGTAAAATTGGATGCTTGCAATTCTCCAAGGCTCAAATGACAAAGAACATTTTAATATATATTTATAAAGGAAGAGAATTAGGCATTAATTAGTTAATTAAGTCTTGTTTATGCAAAAGCTCTCAGTGAATGTAATGTTTTGTTATTTTATTTTTTTTTTTTTTGTTTCTGGTATACTTTTTACAGCCTCAGTGTTCCATTTTGTACTTGTGAATGGAGAGCACTTGTGAATGGAGAGCACTAACCAATCTGAACCTATTTCAATGTCTGCCTGGATGTTAAAACATCAATACAAATACTCAGATTAACACAATATGATAAAAAAGTTCAATACATTTTGTTATATCCTGGTAAATAAGGAAACCACACGGTTTATGGAGTTGTAAGGCCTTTCTTTATTAAGAGCCTCCAGGTGCGCACCCATGCTTCTTCACACAACTTCTGCAAGTCATACATACACCAGAACCAACAAGTTACCAGAGAATACAGAACCAACAGTACATGCTGAATTCCCCACAGCGCCCCTACAGTACAACAACCACATTACCAGCCCGAATACTACATTCCTCCCCTTTTAAGCTAAGACACAATGTCCTACATAAGCAAAACTAGGGAACAAGTTCCATAATGCATTTAATCACTTACTTGTAAATAACAGGCTAGTTATTAACTGGTTACCATACAATCTACTATTTTGTTTTAGGCTGGTAATCTATACATGCACTTTTATTAACATTGATAGTCCTTCAAGTAACTAGGTTTAACCAGCACACGCTTAGAACGGCGCAGTGGTACCACCTTAGGTGACTCCGGTGTCACAGTTACCTCTTCAGGTATCGGTGTGTCCTTTCCTGGAACGGTTGGATCCTCAGGAACCTCTCCTTCCACATTTTGGTGGTCTCCCTCGATTTGCGATCCTCCTGCCACTGCGAGCCCTGGTTCCGAACTTAACGGTAGTTCTGAGGCCAGCAGTTCCATGGCGTCCTTCTTCTGTTCACTCCGCAGAATTTGGTCTACATGTCTCCTCACCAAAAAATCTCCATTCAACCTCACCTGGTACGATAATGGACCTGTACTCTTGACAATGAACCCTGGAATCCACTTAGGTCCATAACTGAAATTTCGCGTCATCACTGCATCTCCCTCCAGAAAACTTCGCTCTCCGTCGTCGATCATGACATTCTTTTTGCCTCCACTGGGTCCCCTCCACCTTAGCTCGGACATTTGGATACACTAGATCCAACGTGGATCTCAATCTCCATCCTTGCAACATCTCGGCAGGTGACAAACCCGTGGTAGATTGTGGTGTAATACGGTAGTTGAATAACACCCTTGATACTTTTGCTGCCATACTTCCTTCTCCAGACTTTTTCATCATTGCTTTAAAAGTCTGAACCGCCCTTTCAGCACAACCATTCGTAGCTGCATGGTAGGGTGCTGAGGTGATGTGTACGATGCCATTTTTCCTCAGAAAACCCTTGAACTCTTCACTTGTGAAACATGAAGCATTATCGGATACAATAGTCTCTGGTAGTCCTTGGCTACTGAAACTCCTCCTCAAGCATTCAATGGTAACGAGCGAAGTAGGTGTCTTGACTTGATAGGCATCCATCCATTTTGAATGAGCATCCATGATTATCAAAAACATGGCCCCCATGAAAGGTCCTGCATAATCTATATGAAGTCTCTGCCAAGGCCTACTCGGCCACTCCCATGGATGTAGTGGCGCCGCCACCGGCAAGTTGCGATGTTGTTGACATGTTTTACACTCATTCACAACTACTTCAATCTCGTGGTCCAACTTGGGCCACCAAAAATAACTTCGGGCTAAGGCCTTCATTCGGGTAATGCCCACATGACCTTGGTGCAACTGCTGTAACAGTGCCCGTCTTCCTGGGGACGGAATTATCACTCGTGCCCCCCACAATACGCATCCATCTTGCACACTCAGCTCTGTTTTTCTCACCTCATAAGGCCGAAAAACTGGATCCGTTTGTTGGACTGGCCAGCCTTGCTGGACCCACTGGAACACTCTAGCTAGCACCGGGTCTTTGTGTGTCCAAACTCTCAGTTCTCTGGCAGACACCAACGTGATGTCTTCCATCATCAAAACTCGGTCCTCCGCTTCCTCTTCCTGGAGATGCCCTGGCATCGGCAACCGACTTAGTGCATCTGCATTACTATGGTGTTTCCCAGGCTTATAAACAATCTCGTATTCATAAGCTCTCAACGTTACAGCCCATCTCTGAATGCGGGGAGAAACCATCTGCGGTACTGCTTTCATCTCGTTGAATAATGACAACAAAGGCTTATGATCAGTACAAATAGTAAACTTCCTCCCATAGAGGTATTTGTGAAATCGCTTGATTCCAAACATGACAGCCAAACCCTCTTTATCTAACTGGGAATAGTTTGACTCCGCTGGTGTCAAAGTTCGTGACATGAACCCAATAGGTCTTTCTTGTCCATCTGGCATCCGGTGTGCCAACACAGCCCCTAATCCATAAGGTGAGGCATCACATGACAAAATTAAGTCCTTGTGACTATCGTAGTGCACCAAAACCTCTGAAGATTGCATTAGTTCCTTTGACTGTTCAAACGCTCTGTCCTGTTCCTCTTGCCACGACCACTGAGCCTCCTTCCTTAACAACTTATGTAAAGGAGCTAACAGGGTTGACAGATTTGGCAGGAACCTGTTATAATAGTTGAGTAAGCCTAAATAGGCTTTCAGTTCTGTAACATTTGTGGGTGCTGGTGCCTGTTGAATGGCTTCCACTTTATTTGGCAGGGGGTGTAGGCCTGATGCATCCACCTTGTAGCCCAGGAATTCTGCTTCCGTTGCCATGAAAGCACATTTACTCCGCTTCACCCGTAGACCTGCCTCTCGCAGTCGACTCAGCACCTCATTCAGCGTCTCCAGATGCTCTCGAATGTTCCTACCCGTCAACAGGATATCATCTAAATACACAGCCACCTTCGGAATTCCTGCCACCAGTCCCTCCATTATTCTCTGGAAAATAGCTGGACTCGAGGAAACCCCAAAAGGTAAACGATTGACTTGGAACAAACCTTTGTGTGTGTTCAGGGTAACATACGCCTTTGACCCTTCTTCCAGCACTACTTGTTGATATGCCTGACTGAGGTCCAGCTTACTAAACCTTTCACCTCCCGACAGCTTTTCAAACACATCCTCCACCTTTGGCAAGGGATACTGCTCCAGCTTCGAGACTTGGTTCACTGTTAACTTGTAGTCACCACAGATGCGTACAGTACCATCTGGCTTTAATACTGGAACAATTGGTGCGGCCCATTCCGCAAACTTTACTGGTTCAATTATACCTTGCTTAGTGAGTCTCTCTAACTCAAACTCAACTTTCTTCTTCATCGCATATGGTACAGGACGGGGTTTGTAAAATCTTGGCGTTACGTTTTCTTTCACGTGTATCTTTGCTGGTGGACCCCTCCAGGTCCCCAGTTCCTCTTTAAATACTTCTTCATTGTTCTCAAGCACCTCTTGCAAGGTCAGGCCCGGCTGTTCTACCTTATGGAGCTATAGGCAGTCCATGTTTAGCTCCTTTAACCACACCCGGCCTAGCAGGTTTGGTCCCTTAGCTACCACCATGACTGGCAACTCTTTGACTTTGTCATTATATTTTACCTTCATTTTCACCATTCCCAACGTGGGAACTATTTCACCCGTGTAGGTTTTCAAAGTCACTGAACAGTCCTGCAGCTTCCGAGCTTCTCTGGGCCATAACTTCCCATACTCTGCCTTTGACAGAACTGTCACACTACACCCCGTATCCACTTCAAACTGCACCATTTTACCATTTAAGTCCAACTGGATTTTAATGGGATCAACTCTTTCCCACCTGGCCTCTTTCACGTTAAACATTGTGAACACTTCTTCGGCTTCCCTGGTTTGTTGATCTGTAACTTCACGCATGTGGTGTGCATACTGCCGTTTTATTTTTCGGTTTCCCTTCCTTTCCATCATACTGCTTTTTTCCTCCCCCTTTTTCGGCTGGTCCCGAGAGGGCGTTGAGTGGCACATTTTCTTTACATGGCCCTTTTTCCCGCAAGCATGACACTTTACAGTTAAAAAACGACAGTTCCGTGACAGATGTTCACCTCCACACCTGTAACAAGCATACTGACCAGACTTCCCTTGTGAATTTTGCTCCATGACCACTTTATGCACTGGCAGTGGGGTCGCACTCCTGCTTCCAACCCCTTCCGTGGCTTTCTGTTGTAAATCACGAATGTCTTTAGTCGCTGTCTCTATGGCCTGTGCCAACTTCAAGGCCTTTTCAAACGACAAGTCAGGCTCCGCTAACAATCTGCGTTGTATGCGGTCATCTGCAATGCCACATACAAGCCTATCTTGTAGCATTTCGGTCAGTCTGTCCCCATAATCACAATGTTGTGCCAATTCCCTCAACACTGCGACATACTCCATTACCGTTTCATTAGCCATTCTAGTCCTTGAATTTAACTTGAACCTCTGGACTATTGCACTCGGCTTCGGGTTATAATGTGACTGAAGTAAACTCGTCAACTCTGTGAACGATTTGTCCCCCGGTTTATCAGGACTCAATAAGTTCCTCATCAGACTGTACGTCTTACTGCCCACCGAGCTTAGCAATATGGCTCGCTTCCGACCCGCTTCCATTATCTGGTTTGCCTCAAAAAAATGTTCCAACACTTCACAATACTCCTCCCAGGTCTGTGTCTGACAGTCGTATGCAATCAGTGACCCCAACATGGAACCAGACATCACTCCAGTAGGCCCCGTCTCTTCGTCGTCCGACATGAACTGCAGCCCACCAGTTTACTCGCAGCGGACTCGGAGGCATCCCATCTTCTCGTCGCCAATATGTTATATCCTGGTAAATAAGGAAACCACACAGTTTATGGAGTTGTAAGGCCTTTCTTTATTAAGAGCCTCCAGGTGCGCACCCATGCTTCTTCACACAACTTCTGCAAGTCATACATACACCAGAACCAACAAGTTACCAGAGAATACAGAACCAACAGTACATGCTGAATTCCCCACAGTGCCCCTACAGTACAACAACCACATTACCAGCCCGAATACTACACATTTAAAGTACAAAAACATGGATAGAGGGTGCAGAAGATAAGACAGCTCTCATTTGCCTACTGTGCATACTTCTAAACACAAGAAATCTAGAGAATGCCAAAAATAATAAAGGTACAAAAGCCCAAAATCAAGAACAGATTTTAAATATTGCTATCATAATCTCATCCATTAAAACAGACTCTGTTAAATTTGTCATGGCCAATCATCTATATTTACAGTACTCTAAAAAGAACCTGCTTGAATAAAAGGTCTTGAATTTTATCAAATCTGAAAGTCAAATGCCCGTCAATATTTAGTGACTGTAATCCTCAGTGATTTGCCAGCAATCCACATATTTTACAAGGAACTGACCAAAATTATAAGGCAAAAATCTGAACATTCTATGAAAATCTTGACAGTTGAGAGGTAGTACTATGTGACTTTAAGCAAATCACTTAACCAGACATTGCTTCTGTCTCATCCCTGATAAGGGACTATGTGTCCAGTAGGCCTACCTGATTAATATATATGTATTATTATTAAAGAGCATTGTAAAATTTAAAAGTTTACATTTTTCAGAGTAGGTTCTTCATATGAACTTGGTGTTTGATCTCATCTCTCTCATCTTGCCTTTCGGCTTTTCCCGGTTAGGGGTCGCCACAGCGGAACTCCGGTCCGCTAATGATTGGAAGTAGATTTTTATGTGCTGGCTTGCCGGGCCTAACGCACAACCTTCAATGAAGGAACACCCATTCACGCATGCCACACAGAAGATGCTCTAGCTGAGAATCGAACGGGCAACGTCTAACTATAAGGCGACAATGCTACCGCAGCACCACAACTTGGTGTTTGATACTGTTTAAATATTACCTGCCTGTAGCAGTCTATACCAACTAGCTGGAACATTAAGCATAAAGCTTAGTTGTAGCCCAAGAAGAGTGAAAGGAAAAGAAGTGGAAGTCCAAGACTGACAGAAGGTTAGAAAGGTTGCAAGGAAGGTATGAGTAGTAGAGAAGAAGTACTTGTTAAGATAGCAAATGTTCTAGCAACTTGGACTATATGTTTTTATAGAGAAAGGTTTTTGATACTTTGGTTTTAGGTTATGTCATTGTTTGATAACAAACCAGGTACTGACACACAGGTAGTAAGCATAACAAGTCAATGGTACATGTGTTTTAAGTATCACACAGAGGAAGTATGGCATTTTAGAGAACTATAAATATAGAGTACAAGCCATAACCAATTCAATAAAATCCTTTTTAATGGATGACAAACTTTCTAGAACACAAAAACATATCTATTTATAGGCCAATCCTGAAACGATCTCCCAGGGAAAACATTAATGAATTTTTACATTCAAAGATGAAGCTCTCAATCATAACAGAATTTTTTAAGGGCAAATTAGGAGCAGACTCATAATCTGGTTCATACATAATGCATGAGTTTTACTTCCTGGATTTTTTCTTAGATTAGTCCTGGTCCAATGGCTGTCTTTCTATTATGTTCTACACCAGTCATAAACCACCAATGACTTCTATTGGAGGGAATAATCTCCTAAAGTTGTAGCAAGTTTTCCCAAGGTTCTCCAATGGTGAAAAGTTGTTTGACCACCCAAATTAATCTCAAGAATGTTCCAGTATGAATTAGGGACTAACAGATGGCTTTCCCAGATTTTTTTTCACTCTTATCAGGGATGCCATAACTTTTGGGAAAATGACAAACCAGCCATGGAGCACACAGGGTGGTGTGTTATTATGGCATGTGTATAATGGCAGACTGGAATATCCAATCATCCTAAGTGGAACAGAGAATAGGTTGATTATATACTGAGCCTGGAGAAGTTTGATCACAATTTATTTAAATAAACCAAGAAATATAGAGTTCTTGGACTTGTTTTCTGTAGGGAAGAAGGCATGTGAGAGCTATACGTCGGCTTTCATTAAATACTACTGACCACACAATCAGAACTGTAACTAGGTTAATTGGTACCCAAGGCAGTTCACCAAACCCTCAATTTTGACCCAACTCCAAGTTGAAACAAACAAACAAAAAACTCTTTATGAATTGGACTGAGGCATTAAGTGATGTAATTAATTTCACCTTTTAACAGTTAATTGTCCCTGGTAGCTTTTAAGGTGAACAGGTGTGTTGTCATTTTAATCAGCAAAAAAAATCTAAAACGTTATCAAAACATATAAAACCAGTAAAACTTATCCATTATTGGCCAGTAAGCATCGTGTGACTGCAGTGAGTGTTCAACCAGGAAATTAGTTCTGATAATATAAGTCATCTACTTTTTAGATGCTACCAGAAACAGGCAGCTGCAATGACAGTACCCAAGTCTAGTGAACAGGAAGAATCATACTGCAAACGTAAACAGATACAATCAGCAAGTTTTTTTAAGAATCTTCCATTGCCCTTAGTAGCTTAAACCAACAATCAACAGAGGAATCAATGGGGGAGGAAGGAGAATATCCTGCACATTTCTTAGAATTCTATTATTTAATTAAGTTCTAAGGGCCTAACCGGCATACAACAGGTATTGTCTAAAGGTTTTTATTTTCTTCCAAGTACTATGGTAAATTTAGTTAATAGTTATAACAACTCATTTTTAAGACAAATGAATTCAGAAAATGCTCTCCATGGCATTGTTTTAGTGAATAAAGCAGGAAATGTTCTGACTAAAAAATGTGGTGAATTTAATCATGCCTGAATTCTGACATTAAACTCCTTTATGAACATTTGCAATGCTGAATTTAGGTCTATTTTGTTGACTAAACCAAAGTGTAAATATTTTAATATGATTCTGGAAGAAAGAGATGCTTTATCTGCATTACATAATATGATGGAGTTTTGATATACAAAATGTGACAATAGCAATGATATTATTTTAATGTGCAATTTTAAATGTATCTGTCACGTGGATGAAATTCTGACAGATGTTACTAGTCATTGTGAGGGTTGCAAACAGTTTATTTATACTTAATATGTAAATGATAATACTTTTCTTGAACTTTTTTAGTAAGGTTTTATTAGTTTTGTGCTCAATGAGTTTATGAATGCCTCCTCTCATAATTTTGGGCTATCTTTTTGGGGTCCACAAAATTCACAAGGCTATTTTGAATCCTTAGTTTTGTCCCATTTTATCTCACACTAAATCAGAGATGGAGTTTATTTCAATATATTTAGATAGTCTTTCGAACCTCATTACACAGGCTGCACCATCTTTATTTAACAATTCATGGAAGTTCCTCAATTTATTGAGGAATCACATTTTGGCTGGGAATGAGACAACATTGTTTACCGCGGATGTTAAATCTTAATATGCTTCCATTCCATAGGATGAGGGAATGGATTATATCAGGGAGTGCCTAAATGCTCACAGGATCCTTAGTAATTCTAAGATTAACACCACCTGTTTTTAAATTTATTGCTTAAGAATAATGTCTTTGTTTTTAAGATTCCTCAATTTATTGAGGAATCACATTTTGGCTGGGAATGAGACAACATTGTTTACCGCGGATGTTAAATCTTAATATGCTTCCATTCCATAGGATGAGGGAATGGATTATATCAGGGAGTGCCTAAATGCTCACAGGATCCTTAGTAATTCTAAGATTAACACCACCTGTTTTTAAATTTATTGCTTAAGAATAATGTCTTTGTTTTTAAGATTAAGATTTATCCACTGCTTAAAAGTTCACTGTGGGTATAGTTGCAGCACTATCTTTTAATAATTTGGCTTTAGCTAATTGAGAGTCCAGTTTTCCTATATAACCATCCTCTTTTCAAACACATTTATTTTTGCAGATGACTTATTTTTTTATATGGACTAGTGACATCTTTCGTGTGGGGGTACTTATGTTGGAATAGAATGCTAATACCACTTTCCACATTTATGTCTCAGTGATACAGGGCATGTGTTTAATTATTTGGATGTCAGCATCAGTTTAGATTGTAACAACATCAGTTTAGATTGTGACACTAAACAATTCCATTGTAAGCTCTTTTGCAAGCCTACGTTTGTCAACAACTATTTGCATTTCAGTAATCAACAAACAAGATTTATTAAATATAATGGTATGAGGGGTGTTTTATTAGAACCTCCAGATTATGTCCTAGTGATAGTGATTTTTTCAATAGATTGATGTCCTGGTAGAGATGGTTGTGGCTAGAGATTATAGACAGACAGGAGAGTGCAAGTAATAGTAGAAGAAGTATGAGTACAAGAGACAAGTTGAAACATAGTCTTGTTAATGGTTTGACATTTACAGCGAAAAATATATCTAATACAAGTCTTTCAGACAGTTTTGCCTCTTTCATCTCTGTGAACAGCAGGAGAATTATTGAAACAACTGAGACAATTTGGAAAATTATTTCAGGAAATAATGACTTAACTAAGATCATTGGTACAAAACCTGATTTTGTGTATAGAAAAAGAAGAAATTTGAAAGATCTTTTGGAAGCTATCCTGCAGCTGACCATCTGGGAACTCTAGTGCCACTCCTCAACTGACAGGACTACCTAACCCTCATAGCCTCCCCAAGACTTTCTCCAATAAGGATATGAGCTGTAGATGAGATCAAGTCATACCAGGTCTTCATCATACTGCTGCCAGTAATATTTTCCTACATTTCCCCACCCCCATATGTCCCTCAGGGACACCTTGTGGGTGGGATGTGTGCAGTGGGTGGACTCCATCAATCTGCTCCTCACCTTCACAATAAGCTGACCTCAGCAAGCTGCCCTGGCCTCCATCAGAAAGTGTTTTGCAATTATTTCTTCAGCCTCTACAGTGGAAATCTAGTGGTTTTGTGTGCGCAGGACACATAACCTTCCCATCCCAGGAAGGGTACGTCCATCCTCCCGTTTTAGCAAACAAGCCTCTAATTTAACCTGGGTTACTTGTGCTGCAATCAGGGCTTCACAGCACTGAGGGAATTTATATCTAGACCAGGGCAGATAGTGATGAGGTCTACAGGAACTTATCTTTGTGGACAGGGTAAATTGTGCAAATATATTTACTCAGGTTCTAGAATTTATTTTCCACATTTGAATCATAGGGAGACCATCAGATATCACTTCAACGGTTGAAGTATAGATGTGGTATATGATACATTGTGCTTAAGCTGTGAGAGTCTGTATGAAGATAAAACTGTGAGGAAGCTCTTACAATGCATCTATGAAAAAATATACTATTAACACATTGAGCAAACAGAATAATGCATAAGAGCTTAAATAAAATTTTTGTTAATGTATTAGTTTTTATTATATTAGACTGTGTTCAACCTAATGATAGGGGTAAGGGAATGAATAACTCACTGGAAGTTAATGAACTTAAATGAGAGCTATTGTTAAAATGCACCTGGTGGGCCAAGGATTAATAACTATGCTAAGGTGAAATTTTACATAAGGTCTTAACCAATGAGGAAATGGCAAGATGATTTTCTGATTGGTCATTTTATGTCATATGGTCTTACTCATGTGTATTTAAATATAAGGCCAGATTCAAAAAGGTTACCAGAATGTGTGGCTTGTTGTGATATTCTGGAAGTTTCAGTCTGTTTTGTGGATTATTGGTTTTATTTGACTTGTTATGGCTGAGAGCAATAAGGGGGATCCTCTTCTTGAATGCAGTATTCATCCTACACCAGGCAGCAGTGAAAATGGCCTCATAGTGTACTTGCTTAAGACCATGGCTGGCATTCAAAAATCCTTGGATTTGCTGGTGAAAGAGTGAGTGACAGAATCCCATGGGTACACCAGTTCCGAAGATGATGGTGACACGGTGGTAGAGTGTAATATTTAACCTATTATTGCACAAGGTAACCACACTGAAGTTCATTTAAATTCTAAAAACAATTTTGCAAATGTTGCATCTATTCTTACTAGTGGTACTGATCCTTTTTTTACCACAGAAAGACTTATAAACAAGCTGATATGTTATCTTACAGCAGGGGCGGCTCGTCCTATCGGACTGCCGGTCTGTAGCCCTCCATTTAAATTCTAAAAACTATTTTGCGAATATTGCATCTATTCTTACTAGTGGTACTGATCCTTTTTTTACCACAGAAAGACTTCTAAACAAGCTGATAGCAGGGGTGGCTCGTCCTATCGGACTGCCGGTCTGTAGCCCTCCCACCTAGAAAAAAAATAAGAAAAACAATCTGTGAAACAAAAAATCCATTCAGACTGCCTTTATTGGCAGTCTGAATGCAGAGAAACAGGTACCCAGCAACCTGTGCTGCAGAATACCCAGAAATCTGTGCGGTCGATGACCGCACAGAACAGAGGAGCTCCGGACTGCTTCCCTTGCAGTCAGGGCCAATGAGGAGTGAGCTGAGAGCTCTCTCTCAGCTCTCGCAGGGATTTTGGTGCGCGGGCATCGTGTAGAGCGATCGGTTCTGTTGGCTGGATTATGTGGCTTCCCTGCAGGTCAGTCGCTGGCTTCGGATATGTTCACAGGTAGGTGCCGACATGGTCGGACTGTGTGTTTGTGTGTTTGTGTGTTTGTGTGTTTGTGTGTTTGTGTGTGTGTGTGTGTGTGTGTGTGTGTGTGTGTGTGTGTGTGTGTGTGTGTGTGAGACTTAAGTTTCAGAAAGAGAATTCTGTACATAGACAGCATAGTTATATAAAGCAATAAGCTTGTATAACTTGTTATACAGAGAGATTTGTTTCTTATTGACTTTAATATTGTTCCCTTTTGTCTAGAAGACTGGACAATGCTTGCTATTTTTTGAACAGTCTAAAGAGACTAGGTCCTAGAGGAAGATAGTACTGGTTCCCAGACAAATCAGGCAGCATTTCCGGTATGCATTTCTAATAAAGACAGCAGTACAACGCAAACTGCAAACAAAAATATTGCTTTTCAGCCAGGTCTACTAATGTCGACTTGAAAGCATGCTGAATAGACCTTAGGCTTTTACTTATATAAATGCTAAGTATGATTTTTTTTTTTTAATTTTGCACTATACAGTGTCACATGTTTATGTTTCAGAACTTTTCATAGGTGTGCCTTGGTGTTTACTTTTTTAGTATTGAGTCAGTTAGTTTTTCTCAAGATTATGCCTGGTCGTGTAATGGTAACAAGTTCCGGTCTGTTGTGAAAGGAGGTAATTGCTCTTTCAGTGGTATCACAGTTTTAAGAAGGCAAGAAATTAAATGACTGTACTTGACCTAAAAAAGCACATGCTGTTATCTGATGTCACTCTTACCAACAGAGGTTTACTAGCTCCTACCAAAAGACCTGTAAGTGTGATGTTTCAGCACCAAAGACCACAGGAATAGACCACACTAAGTGCCATT
The DNA here is from genome assembly GCF_019279795.1 of Protopterus annectens. Taxonomy (NCBI): domain Eukaryota; kingdom Metazoa; phylum Chordata; order Ceratodontiformes; family Protopteridae; genus Protopterus; species Protopterus annectens. Next base: position 376,134,536 of record NC_056745.1, read on the forward strand.
AGAACTACAGCTAAGGAGGTAAAGAAATTGCTTGTGAACAATTTTCGTTCTACACACTTGTGCTTGCAACCCTCAACTTCTTCCTGTGCATTTGTGCAAAACACATTTTATTCTGTTTATTTTTATTACTTATACTTTGCTTGCACACCTACATGCAGCAAACTAAAAAGGGGTCTCCCAGAGAAATAGATTACTGGATGAATCATTAACACACTAGTAAGGTTCTTTAACATTATGAGTTTGACATGGACAATAATAAACTCATCAATTAAAACTGCAAAATTCACGACAGAAAATGCATATCACAAAAGTGTGTTTTTCCTTCTCTTTGTTGTAAAAACTGTTTTGTACCATATACAAAGAATCTGTAGTATTTATCTACTTTTATAGCCAGATTTAAGGTCCTATTTGAGACTTTGGAAAGGCCATCAGATAATGTCCATGTTGCACCTGATATGGGTAAAACAATTTTCTGTTTTACATTCATTGTCTCTGTGTACTGGCTACCTAGTTATACAATATTTTCTACTTTGTTTTTAGTTTACATAGGTGTTTTAGTAGTTCAGTCACTTCTGCTCAAAATGTATGCATTTTCAGAAAAGCTGTCTGTTAAATACCGATTTTTCCTGTTTCCAACATACTTTACCCCTAATGGCTACTGGCAGTGCATAACTAGCCACTGATCCCAGTTGCTTTGTACATTCTATGATTCTAGGTACTGCTGTTGCTACCTGCTGTGACTTTGCCTGATCATAAACCATCCCTTTAGCCAATTTGTCAAGCAGTGACCACTTTTGACAGCTGCCCGTATGCCAAAACATATCATCTCCTTGCACACATTTCACTCCTCCCTACAAACATCCCTGACATCCATCCTTTGTCATAAACACCTTTGTCATAAACACTATTGGCTGACATTTCTGTATTTAGAATTAAACTAACCAAACACTTCTATCAGTAGTAAGGTCCTTTGGTATTATGAATCTATTCACATGTAACGTAGTAACAAGTAACACCAACCCATCAAAGTTGTCATTATCAGGGACCCTTTAAGAAGGTTGTCATCACTTTCTTTAACAAAAATGCAGTTTATACTCTGGTGCAGTGGTAGCGTTGTCGCCTCACAACAAGAGGTTCTCCCATTCGATTCACGGCTGGAGCACCTTCTGTGTGGAGTCTGCATGTCCTCCCCATGGTTGAGTGGTGTTTGAAAGACATCCGTGAATGGGCGGGCCTTTGTTGAAGGTTGGGCATCGGGCTGGCACCGAAAAAATCTACTGCCAATCATTAGCGGACCGGAGTTCCACTGTGGCGACCCCAACCGGGAAAAGCCGAAAGAAGAGCAACTCTGTATGCTATTCTTTTTCTCTTCCTCAAACACTTCTATCAGTAGTAAGGTCCTTTGGTATTATGAATCTATTCACATGTAACGTAGTAACAAGTAACACCAACCCATCAAAGTTGTCATTATCAGGGACCCTTTAAGAAGGTTGTCATCTCTTTCTTTAACAAAAATGCAGTTTATACTCTGGTGCAGTGGTAGCGTTGTCGCCTCACAACAAGAGGTTCTCCCATTCGATTCATGGCTGGAGCACCTTCTGTGTGGAGTCTGCATGTCCTCCCCATGGTTGAGTGGTGTTTGAAAGACATCCGTGAATGGGCGGGCCTTTGTTGAAGGTTGGGCATCGGGCTGGCACCGAAAAAATCTACTGCCAATCATTAGCGGACCGGAGTTCCACTGTGGCGACCCCAACCGGGAAAAGCCGAAAGAAGAGCAACTCTGTATGCTATTCTTTTTCTCTTCCTGCTATATCACCAAACTGGAAAGAATCTACACTACAACTGATGTAGACTCAGAAGGTCACCTTATAAAAAAAATATATGCTTGTAAATATATAAACACTGTCTAAATATTCATGTACTCTGAAAAATTATGCACACTATTTAAAATATCATGTACTCTATGAATACCTGTATACTGTTCATATACTGTCATTTGATGGTGCACTGGTAGCATTGTTGCTTTACAGCTGTAGGTTCTTGGGTTTGATTCTTGGCTGGGGTACCTTCTGTGTGGGGTCTGCATATTCTCCCTGCATTTGTGTGGGTTTGCTTTTGTGTCCTCCCATGTTATAAAGACATGTCTACATTATTTTTTCCTGGGCCTCTGCTAAAAATTGTTGTTCTGTTCCAAGTCAGATTGTCCGGATTAACAAAATTGACAGGCATTTGAATTTCAGACTTCAGGTTTCTGAATGTTTAATTCCTTACATATTTGATAGTGTAGTGGTAGCATTGTTGCCTCACAGCTATAGGTTTTCTGGTTTGATTCTTGGCTGGGGTGCCTTCTGTGTGGAGTCTGCATCTCATCCCTGTGTTTATGTGGATTTGCTCTGGTGTCCTGCCATTTTACAAAGACATGTGTCTGCAGTATTTCTCCCTGGGCCTCTGTTGAAAATTGTTTTTGTTCCGTCAGAAGTAAAATTGACAGGCATTTGAATTTCAGACTTCATACTCTTCAGAAAATACATAGTAACACAACCTTAGTAACACAACCTTTTATTCTAGCAATTTTCTAAGTTTATAAGATGAATATTTGAAATTTGTCCTTATTTTTGGGACTGTATTACCCCATTATTGGCTTTGTCCAGGTTTTTTGTGCTAAGGTTGACAACTATGGCAAGAACTGAATTCACTGAATATGTTTGAGGGCTGTATTTCCTCATTACTGGGTTTGTCCAGGTGTTTTGTGCTAAGAGGTTGACAGCTATGGTGAGAACTGAATTCATTAAATGATAGCCATTTAAGTTTCAGTCTTCCTCTCTTTCACAAAGCAGCTGATTTGGCATAGTGGTATGTTGCTGTGACTCTTTTGCACAGGGACCTTGGCAGTAAAATGTATGGTGGTAACACAGCATTTTATTCCAGCAACTTTCCAAGATTATACAAGCAATGTTTAATGTGTCCCTGATTTTTGGCCTTTTGACCCCCCCCCCCAATAAATTTGGCCTTTTCCAGATTTCTTGTGCTGCAAAGTTGAGATGCAGTTGAGTATTGAGTAGATTTTACAAGGAGCTGAGAGCTGCAGGGGAAGAGAAGTTTAGCGCTGCTTATGCTAAGTCAGCTCGCATTGTTAATAGCACAACAGGTTGTGTTCTTGCTTTTAATGCAAAAGGTTGTTGGTTCTACTCCTACAAGGGGTGAATGCTGCCGTACTGAAAAAGTTAAGATACTAACAATGAGCCTGTTATCAGTTTGCCATCCATTTCCTATTGCAATATTACTAGCTTATCATTTTTAATGTAATATAGGCAATTTATTCCTCAGTGGCATTAGACACTTTATTTTTCGATGAAGCCATGAAATATAAAGGTGTTTGCTAGCAGCAACCTCTTCATTAGTTACAGATTTATTTAATGTGGAATTATTTAGATGACATTTTTACTTCTTCAGAGATTGTGCATATTTACTGATAATGGTGGACTGTAGAATTGTGCATATTTACTGATAATGGTGGACTGTAGAAGTTTGAGTAGACTTTTATGATGGAAATGTTCTGAATTGGGCAGTTTTGTCATTATTGGTGCATGAGTTTTGTTTCATTGTTTACTGGAAAAATGTTCAAAACAATAGGAAGGTGTATCAAAGAGCACATGTATGTTTCATATGCAAGGGGCCTGTGATTTGAAAACAGCCCAGAATTAATCTTTATCTGCCACCGGTAAAATGTATTTTCTTTGAATGTGGGTTTCAATGCTGTTTTAATGAATGTGAGTTTCAAGGCCAGAGAAGTTTTAATGCTAAGATTGTTTAGCAGATGCTGTAAAATGCAAGATAAAACTTTCAAATGAAGTCCAAATCATCATAGAAGTAAATCAATATGCACATTAGTGTTTATGGTAAATGGAGTGAAATAGCCAAGTAATGGATCATTGGAATGGCTGCAGGGGAAGGCTCCAACTCGACCATGATTTTGTGAAGGGGAAGGGCGGCAAACTTAGACAGCTCCAGATGAACTATACCTCCCAACTGTCCAGATTTTCAAAGAATGAATAGGTTTTTGCTTCTTATTTTTGGTTTGTTCCTCATAAAATTTGTGGTTTTCTGGCAAATAAATGAAGTCACTAAATAATACGCTGAGTTTCAGACTTCATAACCTTCAGAAAATTGCATGCTAAAGTAAGACCTGTTGTTCTATCCAACTATCTCAGTTTATACAAGAGCAATTTTTAGTACTATTTATATGTTCCCCCGATATATTTGGCCTTGTCCAAATTTATTGCATTAACAGGTTGAGAGGTACATGCAAATACATTGCTTTATAGAATTAGGCATAGCCAAATCTCTCAAATGTCTGTGATGTTGGCTCAAAATGCTGTCCTTCCCTTAATAATCCCTCTGCAAAATAGCAATTTTGGAAGAAAACATGGAGGGTTTACAATTAAGAAATAACTGTAATAATTAGAGTTATAGATTCATAAAATTGTGGGGTTTTTTGGCAAATTAGTGACAAATCATTAAAGACTGAAGTTAGAAAATGACAGACATTTGAGTTTCAGATTTCATACCATTCAGAAAATGCATACTAATGCAAGACCTATTCTATTACCTTTCTAAGTTTATAAGAGCAATATTTTTAAAATTGTCCTTATTTTTGGGCCTTTGTCCCACTTCTTTGTATGGCTTTGTCTAGATTTCTTGCTCTGAGGTTGAGAGGTATGACAAATGTGTCAGGGTCATCACAGTCAGCCAGAGACATTTCAAATTGTGACATACTTGTTGCACCCCACTCCCCCATATAGTGACTCTGGGTGTGCCGAAGCAAGACAAGGAGTAGTTATGCAGTGTAAAGGTGCAGAGTACCCCCCCCCCCATCCAAGGTAGACACAAGTACTAGAGTGGCTTTTCATCTGTCCTCAGAATGAATTAAAGTCCAACAGTATGGATAGAATTATGAAGTGACAAAGGTGGTGCTTTGGTTGTGATGGATCAAGATAAGTATATTCATAGTATTGAAGCCATGTTAAGTAATACCTTAGAATACCAGGCAGCCAATGCAAGTGATGTATTAACATGTTATTGAAGAATTTATTTTTCTTTGTTTGACAGTTTCATGTGTGGTAATTTAGGCAAAATTTCTTATGAATTTTCTGCAACATTCAGAATCCCAAGTTAGGGGTTTTGTTTGGAATACCAAAGGTCCATAAAGACCTCAACCACCCTTCATTTAGGCTCATTGTTTCAGCACCTAATTACAACACAGAAGGAATTTCCCTTATGGTTGATTTTTTAAACCCATTACTCAGTAAAATGAGTTCTTTTTTAAAGGACTCTTGGGATTTTTTGGAACAGTTCAGGAAATTTAATGACCCCTTTTCATTTGACCCACGAAAACATATTTTGTTCACCATTGATGTGGTATCCCTTTTTACATGTATTCCACATGAAACAGGAGTAGAATATGTTAGACAATATGTTGGGAAATTTTCCAAATTCTGTAATGACAAGTGCAACTTTTGCTGTGATCTGATAGATGTTCTGTTGAAAGCAATTTTTCATGTTTAATAATAGTGTATAAACAGAACGGGGGGGGGGTTGCTATGGGTTCTCCAGTCACCCCTTCATTTGCATTGTTGTTCGATGGTGGGAACATACATTTTTGGAGCCTATTATGGGCAGATACAATGCTTTGTTTTTTAAAAGATTTGTCAATGACTTGTTTTTCATCTTAGAAGGTGACCCCCAACCAGGTAAAAGAGTTTATAGACTGTTTACATTTTGGTTCTGGGTTTCTAAAATTTACTTTAGGTGATGTGGGTTTAAAGGTTAACTGTTTAGATGTCAGTTTAGAATGGATTAAGGTAATGAAGAGATTTGTAAGCAGGATTCACCACAAAAAAAACTTTTACTAACAGTTACCTACACTATAAAAGTTTTCATCCACAGTTTATGAAAGACAACATACCAAAGGCCAATATATCAGGGCCAGCTGAATGACTAGAGAAGACAGTGATTTTATTAATGAAATAGATTTCATTTGTTCACTTTTTGTGGAAAGAGGTTACCATGAAGACAAATTAAGAAGTACAGCTAAGTATGTCATGGACAATCGAATGACACTCTACCCGCTTATATTACAAGTTCCTTATAGTGGATCAAAAGTTTTGAGCAAGTCCAACAAATAAATATTTTGCAATTTGAACATGACTTTGGACAGTGGATTGATAAGAAGCATTATACAGGACAACTGGAAAATTTTCGAGGGTAATCAGGATCTTTTTGCTATGGTTGGCCCCCATCCCCATGTTGTGTATCAAAACCAGTATAATTTAAAATTATTATTTGTTGGGTAAAAAAAAACTGAGAAAAGGACTGTTTTATACACAAACAAATGATTTGGCATGCATAAATGTGGAAGTTGTGCCATTTGTAGGTACATATTAGAGGGACCTTTTGTTAACTTGCCACATTTGTCATACACTATTCCAGTGTCAGGTCATTTTAACTGTAAAACTAAAGGTGTGGTGTACATTGGGTTATGTTTTCATTGTAATGCATTTTATATTGGGATGACCACCCGGGTTCTCTGTGCCAGGATTGAAGAGCACTACTATAGCATAAAAAAGAAAGACAGTAGAAATGCATTATTTAAACACACTTTGAAGTGTCCCAACTATAAGTTCCTTTTTTTTCAGTTCTGGAACAGGGAACACATCATACAAAGGGTGGGAATTTTAAGACAGAGTTAGAAAAAAAAAGCATTCTGGTAGATCAGGTTAAACTCTGACAAAGCACCACGGTTAAATGATGTTATTAACATCGTGTTTCTTAAAGAACCGTAGGCTTCACTTGAACAAATAAGTTTTTAACAGAAGTATGTCTTTAATAGTTGAGTTTGTGATGTCACTTAATTGTGGGATGAAGATGTACTTTCTATTGGCTTACAGATATTTTTAAACTGAATGTTTTTTTACAGTTGAACGTATTGTTTTCTGATTAACTCTAATGATGAAGGGGAAAATAAATGGTTGTTTATGCTAAAATGTGTGCCTCTTGTTCTCAGTCTAAGTTCTAGTTCTTGTGGCTTATCTGCATGGAATTGTGCACAAGCACTAAAAAGGGGGTAGTTATACCCACTATATGCAGCTTGCACATACCCTACCAAAGGACTGAAAAAAGATATTAAAAAATTTCATATAATTTGATTGGTCCATTCAGAGTTCTCTTTCATAGCAAAACAGTTTTATTTTTTTCTCTAATATGCAGAAGTCATAATTATAGTTTAATTTCCGTTTCGTGTCTAATTCTATTATTCACACAATTAATTATGTCTGACCTAAGTTTTTTTTTCAGAATTCTTGTCAGTCAGTTTGCATTTAGTGTGCAATAGTAAAGTCATCACTATACTCACTTGAAGGGTAAAACATTTTATTTTAGTAGGCTATGAAACTTCAAAATTTATGAGCAATCATCCTGGCATATTATAATTGGGCTTAGTCAATCTTTTAATAAAACCCTTAGTTAGATAGGCTTCATTTAAAGTTATAACACGGGGGTTCATGATTAGCAAGGCCTCCTTTGGCAATCAAAGTGATGGATTTATGAACCAAACTTAAGTTCTCTGCATGTTCCAAACTAAAAAAAATAAAAAAAAAAAATAACCATTTGGATGCATGACAGAAAAAAATCTACAGAATTATACATTTACAAAATTTCTTAAATTGTTATTTATGCTCTTGAGTATTTTTGTAAGATATTCATTTGTTTAGTTAAGTATTGTCAGCTCCATTGGCATAAAAGTATAAAGCCCTACGATCCAGACATCCTGAGTTTGACAAACAGTTCAGTCTACTGCTAGAGCTGGCAAATGAAGAATAGGTGTGCCCATCCTGTAATGTAGGGAGCACACTTGGTCTATTTTGTGTCACAGTCCTTTATAGGAGGGATGACCATGCAAAGAGATAGACTAACAGTGGACATTTGACCAAGCTATTTCAGGAATAACTTTCATTGCAACTGCATGGGAGTGTTCACTCATGTGAGGATGAATATAATGGTCAGTGATCTGAGTCATTTATATCCCCTGCCAAAAGGAGGGTTTAAGGCCTTCAAAAATATTCCCATGTAAGATACTCATACCCCTGTCAACAGAAGTATTAGAGCCTTCCAAATATATGTCCCTCTTTCTGGGATAGCAGCAAAGGCCCAAACCATGCTCAATGTTCCCTGAATTATGCCTCTACTGGACTGCTCTCATCCCCAAGTTGATACCCAGTATAGAATAATAAATGGATAGAGTCTGATTGGGGAGACTTGGTGGTCAGTATGCATTGGGGAAAAGCACCTAGAAAAATGGCTAAATATTCAGAGCAATAGCTAAGGTTATTAAAATCAGTACTGCTAAGAATGCATTCTTTTACGTTAGCAAGGATTTAGCTAAGACCATTAAAATTAGTACTCCTAAGAAGTTCAATTCTTGCAAAAGGAGTGATAATGGGTATTATACTGATAGGTCTAATATCACTGATATATCTGATTTATTTCTAGAAAGTGTATTTCTGTGTCCCCACAGGATCTAAATGATGGCATAACTGAAAAAATACTTAAGTAGATTTGGAATCAGTGTATTTCCACTGATCATGAAAACAGACTAAAGCAAAACATCACAGTGGATGGCATTCATTGAAATATTAGTTGGCCCAGAATGAATACATCTACTGGGGAAGATGGATTTTCAGAAATATTTTTAAACCCTTTTATATTACGATTTGAATGATTTTATTGAAAGCTTATGATGATATTCACTTATATCCATCAGATCTCAAAACTATAACACCACTGCATTTAAAACTGTAAAGTATTTACTGCAAGTTCAGCTAATATGTTAAAACTGATTATTTCTAAAACAGTTTCCCCATTTCATCCTAGCTTCTCATTGAAAGGAGAAAGACCAGATTCTAACCCAGGAATCACTAATCAGTAGCAATAGCCAACCAATAAAGCAATACATCGATATTACTTTTTTCATTGAAACTTCTAGGGCATATAGTAGAGCTGGTTATAATTTATATGATTTTCCTGTTTTAATAAAAATGATAAACAATCATATATGATAACTGTCCCACATTTTTGGATTAATAATCCCAGCTTAAAACCAAATACTGTCAAAACAGAAGCTAAACAAGATTGGTCAATTTCTTTGTGTTTATTTAGCATTTATATGGAACATTTGTTTAACTACCTTTTAAAATGTCACTTCTCTTGGTACTATCCCCTTTTTCATTTAAAACCAATGCTTCATCTAGCACTGTCATTACATATACTTCCTTTTCTGAGTCTGCTGTCTTGCACATCTTATATGCTATTAGTCATTTCCCTCATTGTTTAATAATATACTAAATCGGAAAAACACACTTCTGTTTTCTTTTAATGATATCTATATTCATATTTAGATTTCATTTAATTTAGTGGCATGATTTAAGTGTTTCCATAATGTTAAGCATCTCCAAATGAGGACAGTATTTGTAAATCCTTGAGAAATACAAATAAATATTATGAGACCAACACTTTTGAAACTATCATTATTTTTTTAAAATGTCCATATTAAAGATGAATATTTTCCACAGATTATTATTTTATTTAACCTTCTCTCTCTCTCTCTCTCTCTCTCTATATATATATATATATATATATATATATATAAATTCTGATTTTTTTTCTAACAAATAGATAAAACATTGAAAAACTTACAGTTGTGAAAATTAACAGTGGACTTAAGATCCCAACTATTTATGTTTATTATTTAATTGCAAGAATTTATAAGTTAGTTCATATTTCTAGGAATACGTTTTAACACCTGCTGTCATTTTTATCAAAGGATAATATAGCATAAATGTACATACTGTAAATAACCTAATTGTACGTATTATAAATAATGCTTCCCACCTTTTTTCTCTCTTTTCCTAATAAGTCTTTATTCTCCCTCCCAATTAAGTTACCACTGCCATCCTAAATATTTAGATACTATATAACAAAAGAATTTATTCCTGTTCTGTAGCATAAAATGAAATTGTAATTGTGTTTCCTTTACTATGATTGTATCTGTAACTAAACTACGTAATGCAGAGCTTTTCTCCCCAGGCCTCCACTGAAAATGGGCTCCCTGAGTCCAGTAGATCTCCCCGGTCATCAAACTGGAAATAAATAAATAAATATAAATTGAAGATGATTTATGTTTGAGAGGAATAGTGTTCACATTTCAAAATGTAACATCCTTACTGAAATTGGATGATGTTCTCTACTTTTCTCAACTAGACTGCACAATTTCAACAGCTGATCGAATTATTCAATGTTTAAATGTGACTGTGTTCTATATTGTTTGCATTAAAAGGTTAACATTTTGTTTTACACAGTTTATATGCTACCAAATATGTTTAAAAAAAAGAGATTACTCTCTGGGTGTATGTCTATAATTTGGGTCTACTTGAATAGACCAAAATGTCACATTACCGACACTTAAAAGGCCGGGACCACATGCCTGAAATTTCAAAAACCTGAAACCACAAAAGCCTGACTATGATTTTTTTTAACAGAAGTATATGGCTTTAATAGTTGAGTTTGTGATGTCACTTAATTGTGGTATGAAGACATACTTTCTATTGGCTTACAGATATTTTTAAACTGAATGTTTTTTACAGTTGAATATATTGTTTTCTGATGAAGTCTAATGACAAAAGTGGAAAATAAATTGTTGTTTACCCTAAAATTTGGGCCTCTTTTTCCAGTTCTTGTGGCTTTTTGTGATATTCTGGAAGTTTCAGTCTGTTTTTGTGGATCCATGCAGATAACAATGAAGGCTTCTATATTCAGTATTGTTGAGAAAAATGTATATCCTTTGACTAGCCACAAGCTTTGTTGTCCTCCCTCTGAGAACTAACATCTCTTCCCCAACATAGGCTCCCTTATTCTCCCTGTACTGCTCCTGCACATGCCTGTATAAATAATCAAGCTTGAATCACCTGATTCTTAGGACTTTTTCCCTCTATGCTGCTTGGTTTTGAAATGTTTGAAATGTTATGGTGATCTGAGTTAGTTTCATCAAAAATCTTATGATTTTTACAGGGATGTAAACATTCAGCAGGAATATGGGACACTTTAAACTTAGAACTGTATTGGTTAAATGCTTAGTATAGAAATTTGTGAATTGTCAACATTTTAAAGAAACTTCTTCTTAACCAAATCTGCAACACCCACACCAGATATCTCACCAGCTACAATATTTTATTCTATTTATTTCTGGATGCTTATCTGTTGATCAATTAATATGTACATGCTTCTTGTACAAACAAAAAATTAGTTGAGTTTTCAAATACTAAAAGAAAAATAGACTTCTTTTCCAAGTAATTTGAGTCCCATAAGATTCCAAGATGTCAACTTCACAGTCAAAAATGTAAGTATGGAAGTAACATTATTTACCAAAAGGCAAAAGAAAGTCAACCCCTTAGTAAGTATCTGCCAAGGGAGCTGAATGAGGGCCTTCAGAAATCTGTCTTTGATAATCCATTATTTAATAACAATGCTATTTAAAAACAGAATAGAAAAAAAGTAGTCAGCTCTCTTATGTGAAAATGTACAATGAGCTAATGTAACACTCTAGTAGAGCAAACTAATGATCCCTTCCCAATCCTCAAAAAGTAAATCAATCACTCTCCCACTCAGGAAAGAATCTGAAAAACACACAAGAAATGAATTACAAGATGAAAAAATATGACAGAATATGGTCTAAAACCTTTCATAATATTGACCAAGGCTCAGGGGCTAAAATTACCTCAGATATCATGACATACAGACAAAAAATATGTTACAAGAATAGTAGTATTGACACTATTTTGTGTGAAAACGCAGGAGAATCCAACCAAATTACATGCACATGATAACTATTAACAATAACTGAGTACATAAAGTTAAAAAATATATTGTTTTGAAATAAAGGATATATTTTGTTAAATTGAATGAAAACAGAGCAAAAATACATAAAAAAACACAGAACAGAATTTCTGCTAATCTGACAAAACCGTGAAACTCAAAAAAATGAAAAGAATATTTTTGTGGGGAAGGCCTCCCATGCACCCCATCCTCAAGATATATAACATATATATATATATATATATATATATATATATATATATATATATATATATATATATAAACAAAAGCCATTCAACAAAATGGCTTTCAAAAATTAAACAAAACCCAAAATAAATGTCACTCATTTTTGTGTGTGTGTGTATATGTTTTGTGTATATATATATATATATATATATATATATATATATCAACAAGAAATGTAAAAATAAAAATTTCTAACAGTTGCAAGTCTACAATAAAATATCAATGCCATTCATCATTTAAAAATATATGTATCGCTTCATCCATAAAGAATTAACAATCTTTTCTAGAAAACTGTTCTAGTTTTTAAACATAGCTGGAAATAACTATACCATTCAGTAGAAACTACAGCCAGTGAAAAAACACTAAAAGAAATAAGGAATGCCTAATTAAGACGCAATCAAGATCCATAAAAATGTCTGCTAAGTCTAATACTAAAAATGTCTTCATGAACTCAAACAAAAAGATACACTGAAACTCTTAGCATCATAATAAGGAATGCATCCTTAGCATTAACCATGAAATGTGAGATATTGGTAATAGCTATACTGTAAGTACAGTGAATAAAAATCCAAAAAGCAGAAAAAACAAATGGACAGCTAAAAGTCCACTTATTTATTGAAGTAGTAAATCCACATTATGTGCTTTCACCTTATTGAAGACTTCATCAGAATGTGGATTTACTACTTCAATAAATAAGTGGACTTTTAGCTGTCCACTTGTTTTTTTTCCTACTTTCTGGATTTATCAGTTTGCTGTGGAACTTGTTTACAGTGAAGTAAAGAAAGTTATAAAATTAAGGAGGACATTGGCTAAAAGCTTTTGATGCTAAAGAAAGAAAAAATAGTCAAGTCAAGTAGGCCCTAAGAAAAAAAATACATGGTGGCTAGGGCTACCATTGTGTATTTATTGAAGAGTTGATATAAAAAGCAAGTAGAGGACCCTATAAAATAAAAAAGTGACAGATAAGGTAACATACATAATATTATCTCGCTTAAACTACAAGAAGAATGATGAATGTTACTTATCATTCAAATTAAACTGAGAGCCGCTATGAATAATATTAGGCAGAATAATATGCAATAACCAAGCAAGATCATACTATCCAAATGTATTTAAAATAATAGGGACACGCCCATAAAAGACAATCTCTCTGAGCTTACATATCCATATAGTTAAACTATACAAGACTGTTCTTTCTCAGTACAGAAACTCAATAAACAATCAAAAATCTGGAATAATCAACAAATGCATCAGAATGCAGATACCAAATAAAATGCTTCTAAGTTCATCATGTGCTGCTCGGATAGCTATCATAACAAAATAAATTTCAATGAACCATAATATATAGTTAGTGTAAACTGACAATCACATCAGAAAGTTATGTCTTTAGTGAGCTATCTGTATAAAAACAATTATGTAGATATTTCATTTAACTTATGAATCCATAAAAACCTTCAAATGTAAGAGATCAGAAAAATGCATTCAGTATTCTTCACAAGAAATAAGTAACTAAAGAGTTTGGTTGCATCTATTGCATTGTCTAACGTATGCGTTTGTTCATATTTAATGAAACAGAGAATGATTGGATAATGCATCTGAAACCTTAACTTATGTTTAATTAAAATTTGACCACATTTGGAGAGTTGTGTGCATTGCTGTTTTATCTCCAAAAAACAGTTTGAGCAATTTTTCATTTACAGCCATTCTACAAAAAAAAAAATCTTACCTATTCATACTGGCAAGAAACAATTGCTTACATGCCCTGGTCATTCAATAATTTTAAAAGACTGAACAAGGAACTTGAGAAACTGCTGTAAATCTTGCACAATTATCAGTATTACAAAAAAAAAATGTGCTCGTAATGTTTCACTGAATGTAAAAGTTGCACATATGTCTTGAAATATTTTGATTAGCAAGTTCAACATTTCAGATGTAGGAAGACCTCTTACTAATAAGCTATTGTGATGGCTTCATGCTGTAAGATTCATGACTTTTTCATGTACTTGATTTATACGTTGTATTGTCTTGGCATAAGATCTCTTCTAAGTTTAGCCAGTCTTTAGTTTCTTTGATCCATAATTCAGTACTGTCAAATTTCTTTATGTTAGACAAAATATTATTTTTAGATTTGAATACACAGTAAGCAACCTTGCCAGTGCTTCATGTTAGGGAACAAATTATTTATTTTTAGGCTTTGCAGGGTTATTAGTGTATCCATGTTTAAACTTTGTAGGCTTACTTTTCTTAGATTATTTTGGAATTAGACTCTTTTGGAGTTTTGTATTTTTTGTCTTTTCTGTCTACTTTAGTTTTTGTTTAAAGAACGCAGAGAAAGCGTATCTTTTGAGGAAAGAACACTGATCAACTCCAGCTGGAAATTATTTGTGGCATACTTGGCATTTTGTGATGAAAAAAAATAAAACCTTAACATTTTGCCATCTAAGCACAATAGCAAAGTGAAGGTAAAACAGACATTTAGTGAATGCACATGCACTCCCAGTTTTAATTTATAAGACTAAAACTAATATTTGCCAAGTTGGAAAGATAAAATAATTACATCATTACAGCTCTTTGCTAGCTTAGAGAGTGACTTAGGTGTCATTCAGAAATGTCTTTTGGTGTACATATAAAAGCTGCTGAAGTAAAATTAGCCAAATATTGGCACTACTTTTCTGCCTGCACCCTTGATTTTGACTAATAAAGCTAAGTGCAGTTTGTAAAGACTTGCTTCATCCTATAACAGGCTTAGATTTGCTAATTATATTCCTATCAGAATGTACCATGATGTAAATCTAAAAAAAAAATATGTGCTGGCTTAGTAGTAGTAATAAAATACTTTAACTTTCTTCAGCTTGCAAATTACTATAGAAAAATATTTTTTCTTCCATAGTAAACCATTTAAATGGTATGGTCTAGTCTTGGTTTTAATTTACAAATGTCTGGATAATTGTGAAAACACGTGCATTCTGCATTTAATAATTTTATTCCAATATATGGATTCACTTTTCAATCTGGAATTACCACAATGCCGAATCACATAATGTTGAGACCACAATAACGAAAAGTTAAAACAACAAAAATAAAATACAAAGAATCTCAGAAAATTGAACCTCACAACACTGAAAAAAAACTTGTAGAAATCACTCCACATAACCAACACCTGAAACACTATTACAACAAAAAACTGCAAAACCATACCCACAACACATCCAAACAACTAATAACTAAAATTATATCTACCTTCCCACTTAACCTCAACATTACAAACACGTACAACTCCACCAAATAAAATAAATGAATACACTGGAAAAAAGTATTCATCTTACCTTACAAACTTCCATAGCAAACCAGGAAACACTAACACTACAGCTAACGTAACACGTAAGAAACTTCCCATAACTAAGATTAAAGTCGTACAAGATCTTAAAGAAAAAAAAATCAATAATAACATTTACACAGAGGGACAAGCTCCACTGCACCACTAATAATTATATATACCAACTCCAAGATCACACTACACTGAGGGAAAGGTTAGACTTTCAATCTGTATTACACCGATATCTTCATATGAAAACACAGCGGTATGTCAATCTTCTCAGGTATGATTGATCTTCTAAACTTTCATGGTAATGCATTTTTGTTATTGTGGTGCCGACATTATGT
Source organism: Protopterus annectens (assembly GCF_019279795.1). Lineage (NCBI taxonomy): Eukaryota > Metazoa > Chordata > Ceratodontiformes > Protopteridae > Protopterus > Protopterus annectens. The sequence continues at coordinate 376,150,370 of NC_056745.1, forward strand.
GATTTGGCTTTGTGGTAATTTATATATATATATATATATATATATATATATATATATATATATATATATATATATATATATACCATGCTTTATTTTCTTGCTGTAATACTTGCATATCAGTAAACTTATTACATACATATTTCTTCTGAATAGCATGCAGTTCATCCTTTATTATTAACAGACTCATACAATGGATCTATTTGTCTATTAGTACTGTTTCATAGCCTATTTTGACATGCAGCAGATGTAAGGCAATGTGTCCTCTGCAACCCTAAACAACATTCCAGTGATGGCAGTGTTACACACTATCACACAGCAGAGTGTTGTACAATGCTTGGTGTATTACAGACCTGAAACTCACCTCCTAAGAAAACACATAAGCCATACTCTGCTACTGTTCAGATGTGCTGCATTTTACTCCCAGTCATATGTAAAGCAGGTCTAATCTTCTGCCTCGTACAATATATTGCATCTGTCACAACATGGCAATTCAATTGTTAAAGTATTAAACCTGCATTTGACTTGCCTGTCATTCTTAGTCTGTTTTTTTACAGTAAACATCTTTATTAAATTATCACGTATGACATAGGCAATATTACAGTTATATAAATGAAAAGCAAACAATGTTGACACCACTTTAGTTGCAAACATTATACATCATAGACACCACTGAAACAACTGTAGTTGCAAACATTATACATCACTTATAATCTATGCAGTCATTGTCAGGTAAGCTCATTATGGCTCATTCAGATCCTGCCTCTTAAACCTCATTGCTTTTCTGCATATATTGTTCCCACAATACCCTTTTCTAAAGATCCCAATTCCAGCTGTTTTTTCTCTGTTACTGTATTTACTACTTCTAGTAAAGTTGGTCTAGACTTTGATTTCCATTTTGGCAGCCACCATAATTAGACTCAGCAAGGCTTTACTATGTCTAGGCAATTCCGATTCTGTATCATAGCTCAAAATAAATCATCTCCTCAGTCAATCCAATCTGTTCACCCAGCACCTCTAACAGAGAGTTCCACAGAGAATGCCTAAAGTCCGCCAGCTCACAACACGCCCGCAAAATATGTTCCCAGCCACCTCTTTCTTGTCCATCATACCTCCATCATTTGCTATTCACCTGAGGAAAAATTCTTTAGAGTCTACTTGGGGTATAAAAATGCCTATGTAAACACTTTCAAGCAAAGATCCTAAATCTTATAGACTTTGTTGCATATTTGGGAGATATACATATACCCCCCCCACACTGTCTCTTTGTAAATTGCTTAGCCAATCTCTCCCCCCAATCCTTTCTAAGTACCTCTGATTCTTATTATCATGTAATATTTTATATGCTCTACTAATTATTCCTTTTTTAATGGCAGCTTCTCTTCTAGATTCTATTAAAACTCTTACCAGTGCTTGTCTTTCATTTAGGACCCCCTCCCCATTTCTTTCTCTTTGCCTGTACTCTGATATCAATCCTTGACAAGGAAGGCAATCTCTAACCTGCAGTCTGTAGAATAGTGTGTCTTGTACCTTTAAGAAGCATTTCAAGGTTGGCATGTGCATATAAATAGCCAGCACGTGCTAGCTTCAGTGTCATTTTGAGAGTGCAGCCAGAGAGTAAGTATGTACGAGTGTAATAGCTAGTTTGTTTATAAGTTTATCTAAGTTAAAGTTATTAAACCTCAATCCTGATGTGTTTGTACATAATAAAGCTGCTTGAACAGAACTCACAAACACTCTTCTATTTTATTCTGACTAGACAAGCAACATGGTGTCAGAACTGGAATTCCAGAGACTGTTTTTCAGAGCTATGAGGTGCAGAGTTAACAGTGAAGATAAATTAAGAGAAACAAGCATGAAAAAGGGCCAGAAATCAACCAAAGGTAATGAAAACTTGCGCAAACTATTTATTTATTTTATAAAAAAGATTAAACAAAGTATTACAAGGGCACAAACCACATTATTAAACAAGCAAGAGGCACAAGGGGTTTATTAATTGAACAAAATGTTAAGGATTAAGATATTTGGAAAAAAAATATTCTCAGAAAAGCACATAAGGGGTTTGGAATTACCTCGGAATTGGAAATTGAGCATGTTTAAAGCAAAACGGGCATGTTTAGAGTAAAACAAGCACAAGAAAATTATAATGGGCATGGAAAAAGATTAAATGAGCAAAACAAATATAATAGGAGCAAAAGGGCACATTAAGCATAAATAAAGCACGGCAACTGCATGTTTTTTGGCAAAGTACTATTTTTTGGCATAACCACTATTTTGCATTGTATTCAGGGCATAATGAGTTACTCTAAGTATCTCAGTGTGTAAAAGTGCTTACACTGTAAACTGATTACTGTGTTTTTTGTTCTGAAGAGTTTGTGTGCAAAGTGCCACTATTTTGTAAAGTACAGCAAAAATACAGCCATTTCAAAAAGTTTCTTGCGCTAGGCATGTCTATTCGCAAAGTGCCACCATTACAGAGTCTTTCCTGCACTGTAAAGAGTTATTTAGCAAAGTACAGCCATTTTGGAAAAGTTCCAGTGTGCTGTGTACTGGTTATTTGCAAAGTGCAGTTACTTTGAAATGTTTCTTAATCCAAGCTTCTTTTGCCAAGTTTATTTGCACAGTGATGTTGTTTTGAAAATTTTCTCACAATGATAAGAGGTGATTTCCTACAGTACAGTGATTTCAAGAGTATTACAGTGCCTGAGAGACTTATTTTGCAAAGTTCAGTTATTAAGAGGCTTTTTGTGCTATTGGGCATAGTTACAAATACTGACATAAATTTCTGGAATATGTATTTGTGTGTGTGTTCGTGCATACTTGCAAAAGCGTTCACTGGTATGTGTTAATATGACAGACAGATTTCGAAAACCATCACCATTGGTGTTTCATCAGAATACTGCGGAGAATTGGAGAATATTTGAAGAAGAGTATGATATTTTTATACAAGCAGCTTATTCTGACAAAGATGCATGCACCAGGGCATTCATTATGCTAAACCTAGCTGGGTCAGAGGCCATTGAAAGGGAGCATTCATTTGTATATGCACCAGCCGTATATGAGGGAGAAGGTGAGAACCATCACATTGTTGTATAGGTTGAATCAAGGGAAGACCCTGAGTGTTTGAAGCACAAGTTCAGGGAAATGTGTAACCCCCCCGACAAATATTACCGTAGAGAGGCATTTGTTTTACACGAGATCAAAAACCAGGGAAAACTTTACTGACCTGAAACAAAGCTAAAATGTGTCGGTTTAGTGACTTAAAAGATGAGTTAATAAAGGACACGCTTGTGTGTGGTATTAACAGTGCTGCAGTGAGAGATTTTGCTTCGTGCCAGTGATTTAATGCTGAGCAAAACCATTGAGATTGGTCAAATCCATGAAGTTACAGAAATGCACACAAGTATGCTTGCAAGTGATAAGAGCATGGTTTCAGCAGGCTCCAGAGCAAACGTAGACAGCATGCAGCATGTGGCTAGCAGAAGCAGGCCTAAGCACATGGCACCTGCCACCCCTGCAGGCTTCTCAGGTAAAACCCATAGCTTTCCAGCAAGTTCTAAGAAAAGGACATGCTTAGTGCAGGACAAGGGTGAATCAGCAAAACCCAAATTCAGCTTTGTTAACTGTCACAATTGTGGTGCCAGTCATGAGTCTAAAAGAGAAAACTGCTTAGCATTTTGTCAATGCACAAGTGTAAAATATGGAACCATTTTCAAAAGTTTTTCAAATCAAGTAAACCTCACACAGTTATAAAGAATGGTCACTCTAAAAAGCAAGTTGATCACATAGAGAGTTGCAAATCTACTTTCTACGTAGATGGTGTATCAGTGATTGGTGAAAATGTTGATGCAGTAAATTTGTTGGCAAAGAATGAAGTGTTTTGTACTGTCCAGATCAATGGTAAATCCACCGAGCTTAAACATCAGTAGAGCTTTCATGTTGTTTCGCTAGAAACTGGTACAGCTTGTTATTGCATGTAGTCCGAAGACCTGTGCAGTTATTAGTGGGTCTAAGACAGTTTGAGAATGAATTTGCGTTCTTTTAACAAAGAAGGTCATCATATAAGCACATATCCTAGTTCCAATTTTACTGAAGCTATTTTCTCAGAGTATGCAGATGTTTTCGATATCTGCGGTGATGCAGCGGTAGCATTGTTGCCTCACAGCAAGAGGTTCTCCCGTTAGATTCTTGGCTGGAGTGCAGGGAGTGCCTTCTGTGTGGAGTCTGCATGTCCTCCCCGCGGTTGGGTGGGCGTTCGAAAGACATGCGTAAATGGGTGTGCCTTCATTGAAGGTTGAACGTCAAGCTGGCACCTCGGCATTTGTGAAAATCTACTGCCAATCATTAGTGGACCGGAGTTCCACTGTGATGACCCCTAACCGTGAAAAGCCAAAAGACAGCAACAACAACATGCAGATGTTTTTGATGACAAGTTGGGCAAACTTCCAATTGTGTATTCTATAAAGTTAGACCCAGAGGTCAGTACAGTGGTCAGACCAGCAAGAAAAGTTCTGATAGCTATTCAGAATAAAGTAAAAGCTCAACTCAGTTGGATAAAATGGTGCAGCAAAATCAGAATATATATTGACCCAAGAGATTTAAATAAAGCATTAAAGAGACTGCATCATCCAATGTGTACAGTCGAGGAAGTCGCAGCCCTAATACCAAATGCCACAGTTTTTTCTGTCTTGAATGCAAAAATGTTGATTTTGCTAAGTGATGCTTGATTGCAAATCCTCATTACGGACTACCTTCAGTACCCCCTTTGGCAGATACAGATTTCTCAGGATGCCATTTGGAATAAATTCTGTGAAGCTTTTCAGCGTGCAATGGAGCAAATTTTTTCAGGTTATCCTCGAGCCATAATAATAGATGATTTATTGGTTGGAGGCAATGGTGAAGCAGAGCATGACAGAAACCTTAAAGTTCTAGACAGAGCACGTGAAGTGAACTTAAAGCTCAATCCTCTGAAGTGCAAATTCAGACTATCAGAAGTTACATATGTAGGTCATTTATTTACTAGCACTGGCTTGAGACCAGATCTGTCCAAGCATGCAGCTATTCTTGAAATACCAGCACAAGATAATGTTCAAGCTCTACAATGTTTTCTTGGTATGGTCAACTATTTAGGCAAGTTTATACCAGACTTCAGTGAGTTGACATCACCTTTGAGAGAGCTGATGCGCAAAAATGTTATATGGTCTTGGTTGGAACAGCACCAGAATGTATTTTCAGACCTTAAGCAGAAATTGCCACCCTACCTACATTAAGATACTATGATGTCAATAAACCCGTAACTCTTTCCTGTGATGCTTCAAAATTTGGTCTTGATGCAGTTATTCTTCAAGATGGCTGACCAGTAGCCTATGCATCTAGAACTCTTACTCAAACTAAAATGCAGTATGATCAAATTAAGAGAACTTTTGACAATAATATTTGCATGTTCAAAGTTTCATGATTATATCTATGGTCGAACTATTCAGATTGAAACTGATCAACAACCTCTAGTTACTATTCTAAAGAAGACTATACATTCAGGTAGAGTGAGATTACAAAGAATGATGCTCAAATAGCAAAAGTACAACTTCAAAATGGTCTGTACGAAAGGCAAACTTCTTTATCTGGCTGATACCTTATCCAGATCGCCCAGAAATAGAACAGAACAGCTTCATGCATAGAATTTTGACTTTGACATCATGGAAGCCCATAATCTTTCTACCATGAGACTTGATGAGCTGGGAGATAATACAAAGACTGATCCTGTTTAGCAAAAGCTCAACCACTACATTAATGTTGGATGGCCGTCAAAGCAATCTAGTGTACCACCTTACGAAGATGAGATGTTGTTGGAAGATGCCATTATTTTCAAGGGTCATAGGAATTAGTTCCTGCTTCCTTACATCATGAATATATCCAGATTTTGCATCGTGGTCACCCAGGTTCCAAACCTAGCAAAAGAAGGGTGAGAAAACTAGTATTTTGGCCTTCTCTAGTAAAAGACATTGATAAAGTACTTTCTTCTTGTTCAGTACACAATAGTACTAAACTGCATTTGCAAAAAGAACCACTTCAGCTAAGTCAAGTTCCTGAACTACCTTGGTCAACAGTAGCCACTGATATATTCGAGTGGAATAATCAGCATTACTTAGTGTTGGTAGACTCTTATTCGAACTGGCTTGAGATTGATTTACTACCTAATCTAACATCCACTGCTGATTTACTACCTAATCTAACATCCACTGCTGTTATCACCAAGTTGAAACGTCATTTCTCAATCCATGGTAGTCCACACAAAATAATTTCTGACAATGGTACCCAATTTACCAGTCAGTTGTTTCAGAAATTTGCAAAAGAATGAGACTTCGTCCATGTTACTAGTAGTCCAGAATATCCACAGACTAATGGACTAGCTGAATGTGCAGTACAGAGTGCAAAGCAATTACTTGAGTGGTCAAAGCATGATAATACCGATATCTTTTTGAATTTACTTATTCTCAGAAACGTATCCCGTGATGATATACTTGGCTTGCCTGCTCAGAGACTTCTATCTAGGCAAACCAAAACAACAGTGCCTATTAGTTCCAGTTTGTTGAGGCCTAAAGCTAAGAACAACGGAACAATTGGAGCCCAATTATTCAGAAACCATTCTTTCCAGAAGTCCAGCTATGATAAATCGAGCAGATTTCTTCATCTACTGAAAGAAGGAGAGACAGTGAGGATACAAACTGCAACAGGTTTTGACATGATTGGTCAACTAACAGGTATACGTACCAATCCAAGATCCTGCTTCTTAGAATCTGAGGGTGTGGAGTACAGGAAAAATCGAAGACATCTCCTTCCTGTAACCAGAATTGATGTTACAGCATTGTTCCTGTGATACAAACTCTAGATCTCAGAGCAATCCAGACAATATTGCTGTTGCAGAACATGTCTTAACTTCTACTTCCATTCCTGATGTCCCTAATGCCCCCTAAAGTTGAGCAGAGACAGTCCAAGTTGCTAGACCTAATTCTAATTTCTGTGTTACATGATTTGGTCATATTTTCAGACCTAGTGTGAAATACACAGCAACCTGGATATAATTGTCTATATGTATTTAGTTCTGTATAATTGCATGACAAAGAATTATTTGTATTGATTGCATGTCAATTAATGTCATCAATATTGCATGACTTATTTCTCAAAGAGGGAGGATGTAGAATAGTGTGTGTTTTGTACCTTTAAGAAGTGTCTCAAGGTCAGCATGTGCATATAAATAGCAAGCACATGCTAGCTTCAGTGCCATTTTGACAGTGCAGCCAGAGAGTGAGCATGTATGAGTGTAATAGCTAGTTTGTTTATAAGTTTCTCTAAGTTAAATTTATTAAGCCTCAATCCTGATGTGTTTGTACATAATAAAGCTGCTTGAATAGAACCCACAAACACTCTTCTATTTTATCCTGACTGGTTGAGCGACACAGTCCAAATGCATTCTTGGCTTCTTCCCCCTTCAATTACCTTTCCCTTTCTAGTTATTTGCTCCCAATACCTTGGTTCCTTTGCCAGTTTTCTCCAATAAATTCCAGCCCCCTCTTGCCTATTATCTGTATCCCTGACCACAGTCATCCCTATCGTTCAAATCTCTTTTCTCCATTCTCGTGCTGGTTTACTTCTTAGGATACTCCCTGCTATTGTATGCTTAATGATACTCTGTATGGTTTTTCTTGGTTTCCTTAAGAGTCTGCATCCTAAATCCCAATCCCTGATTATTTCTTGAGTTTCCCCCTTATCATCATTCCTTTCCACTTTGAATAATAGTTTTCTGGTTGTGCTATGTATAACAGTGTTACTGTAAAATACCCCTTCAAACTGGGTAATCCTAGTTCTCCTTGTCCTATTAGAAGGATCAGCTTATCCCATTTGACCCTTGCTGTCTTCCCTTCCCAGATAAAATCCTTCAACTCTTTTTTAATTGCTATCCACAGCTTCTCTGTTTGATAAAAAATGCCTGATGTGTATAAGACTAAAGGGACTAAAAACATTTTAATTGCTTGTATCTTAGTATCCATATCCATATAACAAAGCATCCAGTTTCTCAATTTTTGTATTATCTTCTGTTAGTCTCTTCCCGCATATCCTTAGCTGCCACAACATAGTAATTTCTAATCCATACTCCTAAATACTTAGTTTTATAATGCCCCCATGTATATGGATAGAGTTGGACCAATTTGTGCGTGGGTACATAATGTATCGCTATAGCCTTTGTTTTAGCTTCATTAATTTTGTATCCCAAGAAGATTGGAAACTGTCTTAAAATGTTCCACTACACTGTAATGTCCCTTTCTGGTTTTGTCATGTATAAAATAATATCTTCTGCAAATATAGCCAGCTTTTCCTGACTACTATACCAATTATATCCTTGAATTTCTGAATCCCTTATTTTCTTTGCCAATGTTTCTAAATATAATGCAAACAACAAAGGGGAAAGTGGCCAACCCTTTCTGGTTCCTCTACTCAAGCAGAAATTATCAGAGAGGATGCCACCCACTTTTATGATCCCTCATATATACTTGTAATCAACCTTATAATTGTATCAGGGAAAGCTAATGCTTCCATTGCCCTGCCCATGAAGTCCCAGTCTACTCTGTCAAATGCTTTCTCTGTATCAAGACCCACCAATAACAGTGGTATTTTCTTACATTCTGCTTCCCTCTGGATCATCAATGTTCTGTTAATATTGTCAAATGTTTGCCTCCCTTCCACAAAACCACACTGACCCATATCTATCAATTTTGGTATCACTTTTACCATTCTTTTAGCCATTATAGACATGAACACTTTATAATCATTGATTAGTATTTAAATGGGCCTATATGAAGCTGGATCTGATAGACCTTTGCCCTCTTTAGATATTACTGTTCCACCTTCTTCCAGGATGCTGGTACTTGCCTTCTTAAAATACTGTTAAACAAAACCTTCCGGATCTTTATCAGTTTTTTTTCCCTCCTAGCTTCCAAACTTTGACAGAATTACCATCTATTCCTGGGGACTTTTCTGTAGATTAGTTATACATAGCCATTTTGATCTCATATCTTCATATCCTAACTGTTAGTAATTGAACTTCATCTCCCTCTAACCTTAACATATTTAATTCTTCCATAAACATTTCCATTTGTACCTTTTCTTGATTTCCATATTTCTCTGTTTTATACAAACCTTCATAAAGTTCAAAATATTTCTAATACTTCTACAGGGTGTCTTGTTATCTTCCTTGTTATAGGCTCCTAAGCTTAGTGAGAGCCCTTTCCACTTTCTGTTGCCTGAGTCATTGTGCTAAAAGTTTTTGTGCTCTAGAATTATTATCAAAAAACAGTTGCTTAAAAGCAATCTTTCTAAACTCATGCATATTATCGAGGTAATCACTTATTTTCTGTATAGCATTCTGCAGTTATTCCTTTTCCTGTTCTGAGAGGTTCCCCCTAATCTGCAATACTTTAAGATTTGTCAGTCCCTCTAAATAATTCTTGTTACTTCTTAGCCATGTCTCCCTTTCCTTTATTTCCACCCTAGTTTTAAACTCCACTTTAATTTTTATCCCACTCCCTAGCAACATTTTCAGAAGAAATTTCTATCTTCTCTAGTAGATCCTGAACTAATTCCAAAACCCATTCCTTAAATTCCTGTCTTTTCAGCTGATAGGTGGGAAAGTGCAAGTGTCTAATTTTTATTTCATTACCTTGCATTTTATTTTAGTTATTATTGGTGCATGATCTGATACTGCGGCGGTGGTGCTGCGGTAGCATTGTCGCCTCACAGTTAGACGTTGCCCGTTTGATTCTCAGTTAGAGCGTCTTCTGTGTGTCGACATGCATGAATGGGCATTCCTTTGTTGGAGGTTGTGCGTTAGGCCCGGCAAGCCAGCACATAAAAATCAACTGCCAATTATTAGCGGACCAGAGTTCCGCTGTGGCAACCCCTAACCGGGAAAAGCCGAAAGACGGTTGTTGTTATTGGTGCATGATCTGAAATAGTTTTTGGGTGTGTTTCAAGACCTTAAATTAAATGCACATGTTCCTGTTCCTAAATTCTATTTAGTCTAGCCCAGTTTTTGTATCTTGGAGAATAATATGTAAATTCACACCAAACTCCTAGTACTGAAGTCGCATATTCCATGCCAAACATTTTCATAAATATCTTCAAAAATCTACCCTCCTTTTGTTATATTTTCCCTTCTAAGCCCCTCGGACACATCTTCACTGCTGCAAATCAAATTGCAGTCTCCACATATAGGTAATATTCCCTTCTGAAAGCTGATTATTTCTCCCAGAATTTTCTTAAGCTCTGTTATAGCAGCTTTATTTGGAATGTAAATACATACCAATGTAATCATCCTTCCTTGCCAGTCACTGAAATTTACCCATAAACACAAGTCTACTGGCCTTCTCTGCTGAGTTTCTGTTTTCACACTGGGAGAGCTAGAAACAAACTGTTACTCGGTGGGCAGCCATCTTGGAAGTCCTGCCATTTTTTTTCTTCTGCTCATTTAACTGTTGTGCTACAAAGAGTTCCACTAAGTGTGACCTTTACAGAGGCTTGCTTTTAAAACTGGGTCCCTATTCAACAGTTATTTCAGACCTGTGTTTCAAGACTACCAAGCATTTTTCACTTACTCTTTTCTTGATTATGTTAGTCCCACTCCCACCTAATCAATAGCATATTTCCATGTAAGACCTGATGAAGTATTTACACTGATGTGAGATAATTTGGTAAGAAATCCAGGGAAATTTGCCTACTGTTTTCATGGGACTTTTTAATTGATGCTCATCCATCAGAGATTTCAGGTTAAGGAAGTACAAAGCGTAGGATGACAGATTATGTATTGAATGTCAGATGAAAGAAATAATTAACATGTTTCTGACTTGTAAAAGATTATAAAATTTGGGGGGGGAAGAGTAGCAACAGATTCAACATTCACTAAAATAAGGTGATTTCAGTATTTCAAATAATGTAATTCATCATCATTACCTTGTACTGTTTTTATAGATTTTTGTGGTGATATACTGCAGTGGGCAAATTTGATTTGGATGTTTTTCTAACTTATTGTGTAAAAAAGATCTGGTATGTCAATCAGGAATTGCTAAACTTGTTTCTTATTTATTTATTGTGCTATGAGATGTAAAACTTACATTTGACGCTTGTTTTTATTGAATTCCGGTGCCTTGTATCATCTTGTTAAAATAAAGTTACCCTTACTCTTTTCAATAAATGTTATGAGATCTTTAATATCTACCTCTGCAACCACCAGCACAAGCAGATGTGACCTCAGTTTGACATCTCATCTGTAGAACAGCACCTCAGGAGTGCAGCAACTTGCGTCACAGTATCAGTGCTGAACACTAATCCAAGCACCTGGTGTGGGGATGGAACACACAGCCTTCTAATATTTCCTGCATAAATCTGAATGTGGAATCTACTGAGCTGTAAAGTGATCATGTCATGCTGTTGTGTTTATTGTTGCTTTGTACAGCAGCTGGAATTAGGATTTAGTCTTAGTTGAAAACATAACGCATTGTTTACAGTTCATTTCCTCACTTTCTGAACAAAAAAGTAGTTCTCAAATGCCCTAGTTCTGGCTGGGTGGTATGTGGCACCAGGCCAACAGAATGGTGATTCACATGGCCCATTTGGAATGCAAACCTATTAGTACATTCAGCTGTCACATCGTAAGTGGCACACCTTTACCACCTAGACACTGTAATGTGTCAAAGTTAAAACGTTAATGCCTTTTTGATGCATATTTTGAACATCCAGTACAAAAACATCTGCCTCACTATGAAAACATCTTAGTCTGTTATATTTTTCAATATGATTAAATGCATTAATGGGAACTGAATAATAAAAATATACAACAAAAACAACTAAAGCAGCTCAGTTAACTAAATCTTGAGTTTGTTGAGAAGATAAAACCAGCCAGGGTTTGGTGTACTTGTTTGTATTTTGTTATTTTTTATGCAACATTGCAGACACACACACACACACACACACACGCACACACACATACACACACTCACACTTGTGCTATTCAGTTGATTTCATTGAATAATTCAATGAATTACAAAGTTTTCACAGTGAATTTAGGTACGGTGCTGGAACCTAAATTGACTTTGAATGCAGTAGTTTACCCACCTGTATTACGATACTGACATCTTGTGGACTGAAAATTATGCTTACTCCAGAAACCCAATCAGCTGTCAGTTACTCTAGTAATCATTAACTCTGGTTTCATAGTTATCAAAGGTAATCACAAGGCATGCAGTCTGGGGGACCATTAAAGAACCTAGTTCAAATTCCCAATTGCCCCCAAAAACAACATCTGGTTAAGTGACTTTTTTAAGGTCACAAAGTTTGTAAATAAAGGTGGAAAGATTCAAATCCTGTACCAGCTCATTACAAGTCAGAGTTTTAGTCTGCTTCTCTAACTGCCATTCAGACTGGAAGAACTTGTGTACCTCTGTAGGTCAGAAGTACCGCTCCTGCAGCTCCTAATGATAAGTGCGCATGAGGCAGATACAAGGTGCAGTACCTGCAGCAGAAAGATGCACCACAGCCAAAAATGAAGAGCATTAGATGTTTTATCATTGCAGGGAAAAAAGTAGCGTTGGCTGAACCCATATGTATATGCCTACAAATATATAGATACACACACACACACTACAAATATGCATAAATAATCATGTGCATCTATGTATATGTGTGTGTATGTATGTGTAATATATATATATATATATACATACATACACACACAAACAAAGGCTCACGTAGTGTGAAGGACCAGAACCAAAAAATAAAACACTTTGATGTATTATGAAGCTATTTAATAAAATCCACCAAAAACAGTAAAAATCTTACAAAACAACTTAGTAGTAATGGTTAAGCACTTTTGTCCTCAGTATATGACTTAATCAGAACCATTGAAAATATAAAAGTACTACTATAAATACCAAAAGGATGCCAAGTGCAAAGGTCAAAGTTGATGAAATTAAATTTGTTTCTGGTTTCAAAACACATGGTTAAAGGGAAGTCTGAACAAGAAAGAGAAAGCTAGAATCAGAGGGGCTGCAGCCAACTGGTACAGAGTGTAAGTGATAATATATGATAGAAGAATTCCAAAAAGCTGAAAAGTAAGGTGCACAAAACTATGGTGAGATCAGTATATTGTATGGCACATTAGGCTGGGCAGTGAAGACAGAGCAGATGAGGAAGCTGGGGATAATGGAAATGAAGTGCCTGGGTGGGTGGTAGGATGTCCACAATGGGAATGACAAAGAAATAAGGACATCAGAGCAGAAGCCAAGTATCTCCAGTTGCAGAGAACAGAAGCATAGGATTGATGAAGCTAAGAGGGCAGCTGCCTCAGTTGCAAAGTATCAGGAGGTTCTATCAAGAAGTATAGTTCTTGCATTCTTGTTTTCTGAACCAGCATTTTGAAAAGCAAGTACAGAAAGGCATTTCAACACGTGTGTTAAACTGCTTAAGTCTTTTTTTTTTATGCTCTTCAATTGAAAAGCTGAGGGGCAGAGATCTGGTAAAGGCTGAATGTACCAATGGTTTGCTACAACAGGTGAAGAGCTGAGGGGGTGGGGTGCTATAACTAGATGAGCCAGCGAAGGTCAATGAGGACAGATTACAGTACTTCAGACACATGTCCAAGAAAACAAAAGACAATCTGGTGAAGAAATGTTGGGACAGACAGGAAGATGGATGGATTGTGTGAGAGAAGACACACTGTCAAAGAAGGCAAGACAGTGGCATTGAATCAAGAGAGATGGTGATAGTTGACATGACACCCTGACCTCATGTAGAAAATGGGAAAAGGGGGGGTTGACAATAATAATAATAATGATGATGATGATTTGTGAGCCAGTTTACATTTATATGAGATTATCCACAATACCGGAGTGTGAGATGGTGTTTAATGCCTTTGTGAGGACTAAATATGTTGTGAGCAGTGAATTACTCTCATCTTTTGCCTCAGAGACCTTCTCAAAGACATCAACCACATTAAGTAGGCAGGATTTGCACTTGACTATTGCAGACTGCATACAGGGAAATACTGGATAAGGTGGAAATGGGTGCACATAAGTGTCTTTTTGTAATGGTAAAAAATTGTCAAGAGGTTGGGGTCAGCATAATCGTTAAGGCATTTACCTCACAGGAACTAGGTACAGGGTTTGATTCTCACCTTTAGCCACTATCTGGTTGTTATAGATATATATAAAATACTCTCCAAACTAATTGCCTAGTATATGGCAAGTCCTCATTATTACAGTGGTAAGTATCCCTGCCTGTTACATCAGAGACTAGGGTTTGCTCTCTGGACAGGGAGTGCTAATCTGGCTCAATTCCTCATATCTGTCCTTGGTTTGACAGCTTCACCTGAGAGTTGTTCAAAGAATTTTGCACTTCTGCTGATTATTTTTCCTGTATTTCATAAGAATCCTGGATTATTTGTTACATTTCTCACACTTAAGTAGTGTAAGCGTTCCTGTGGTAAAACTTGTTTTTCTGATTCTATATAAGCCCAGTGTTTGTGTGGGTTTGTGCTCAGTTCCTCAGAGCTGTTCTTGGTTTGGCTACTTCACCTGAGAGTTACAGAGAATCTGTTGCACCTAAACCCACTGCTCAAAGAATAAGAATAAGTATAATGTTTTACTTTGCTGATTATTTTTAATGTATCCTGTATTAGTTGTTGCATTTCTCACACGTAAGTAGAGTTTCAAAGCTAAACTGTTTCCACTGCTACTGCTGTAGTACTTAATTATATTGTGTCTGCTAGTTTTACAGGACTGTAGTATCTAGATTCCTGCACTTGAGCTCTAGAACCAGCATTTTTATATTAACCATTCCCTCCAATCGGTCTACTTTGAGTGTATACATTAAGTTCCAATGGGCATGGCCTAAACCTTTAAAAAAACATGAAGTTATCACCTCACAGTTCAAAACCATGTTTATATCTCTAGAACTATAAACGCTACTAGAAAAACTGTTAATGGCAAACTGTTCAGCACAAATTAACCTGTATAGCTGTTAAATTTATTTGATTCTATATCCTAAACTGGACTTCAGAAGCCACAACAAACAGCAAATATTAGTTTTTTTGTAATGTTGCATAAACAGATTACTGTATCTCAGTAACCATTCAATAATTATACATACTGCTAGCAGTATTTTATTACTGCAGCTCTGAGCTTTCATGTGAGGCTATAAAGTTCTGTGTCAAATCCATCTCAGTTGGAGGCTGCTGGCTGAAAGCTTATTGTGCGCTTTCCTCATTGGTATGTTGGCTTTGCTGTTGTAAAACTTGTTTTTCTGATTCTGTATAAGCACAGTTTACATGGGCTTGTGCTCAAATCCTCAGAGCTGGTCTTGATTTTGTGTACTTCATCTGAGAGTTACAGAGAATCTGTTGCATCTAAAGCCATCCACTGCTAAAAAGAATGAAAATAAGTATTATTTTGTACTGCCGGTGATTAATTTTACTGTATTTCATAAGAATCATGTATAATTTGTTACATTTCCCACCCTTTAGTAGAGTTTCAAAGATGACCTGTTTCCACTGCTGATGTAGTACTTAATTACATTGTGTCTGCTAGTTTCACAGGACTGTATCTAGATTGTGTGGTTTCCCTGCATTTGAGCTCTAAAACCAGCATTTTCACACTGAGCATTTTCTGACTGCAGTTGTATGACAGAAGTGTTCTGTACCAAACCTATCTGAGTTGGGGGCTGCAGACTGAAAGCATATTGTGTGTTTTCCTGATTGGTCTGTAGGCCTTGTGTTGAAAAACTTGTTTTTCTGTTTCTATATAAGCCCAGTGTTTGGATCAGACTGGTCTCTGTGCAGCGGCAGTTAGCAGTGCCTAGTATCGATGGAAGCACATGCAAGTTAAAATTTCCCTTAGAAAAACTATCTCTGCAACCTTCCCCAGTTCCCCTGCTGCTCTAGGAGCATCTGAGTTGCACACAGAGCAGCATCGCCTTGTTGGATAGCTGCAGTTCACACTGTGTATAGCACCCATTCTTCATCATGTGCTCTGATCCCAGTCCAGTTAAATCTACCCACACTTCTCCCTAGTTAAACTCATAGTAATAAACCTGAAACCATGGACAGGTACTTTCCTGCTATCTCTGTGGCCAGCCTGGTGGACATGGGCATCCTGAGACAATGCAGGAATTGTCTCATGTATACCGCCAACCACATAATCCTGAAACAAACAAACATGATATGCGAGAGGTGTAGTTACACTATGAAAATTGAGACATGACTCTCACATCCTGACAAATCAAATGACAAACATGTTGTTGCACATGCACATCCTTTCCCTCACTTAATAAGGTTTCAACACATAAACCTACATATGCGGATGTACTCACAAGTAATTTACCAATACCTCAGTGGCCTCCCATATGCTGCCCTCAGAAACCACATGCAAACAAACTAAATTAACACCAATGATTTCTCATGAAGATACATATCACAGTGCAAAACACCACACATTCAAACATCTTGGTCATAGGAGACTCCATTGTAATACACACAGATGCCCCACTCACCAGGTTGGATAAAGAGATTGTTATAGTCAGTGGCTTGTCACCAGATCATGCAGTCAGGTCAATCAATCAGAACTACCAATATGACTCAAGTCATAATCCATGTGGGTGTGAATGACCTGAGATGTACCTCCTTTGACTATATGAAGAGAGACATGATGAACCTCTCTTCTCTGAATACATATCACAGGCTGGTATAACCCTCACATTGAGCAATATTTCACCCTCATCAAGAATGATACCACAATGCAAACAGAAAATCCTTGGCTTCAATAACTGAGTTAGCTACTGGTGTCATTACAATGGGATCCAGTATTTTTCAGCCTGGGACAACATAATCAATAGACCACATTGCTCTTCCAGAGATGGTCTGTACATGTCACTCCTAGGCTTTCAAGTACTGGCCAAGGCATTCGTTATCCCCATAGTGCCTTTTTTTTAGGCAGTGCCAAACCAACAGCTCTACCAACATAACAAATTCTTCTAATGCCAAGCTGCAACTACTGCTGCTCAATGCTAGAAGTCTTATCAAGAAACTGCACTCCCTGCAAGCTCCCCCCACCCTGGAGAATGCTGACATCTGTACAGTTATAGAGATATGTTGCAAGGTTGAGGAAAGCATCCCAGCAGTGCAAGGCTACAATAACTATTACACATTCAGATCATACCTCAAGATTGGTCAAGCAGGATGGCTCACTTGAGCTACTCCATGTCAAACTGTTCATAGGCAAAACCCCCACCATATCATCTCTAGCTACAGGTCCCCAACCATGAACCATGAGAACCATTCCTCATATCTGAGGTTACTCATGGGTGATTTTAACTACCCCTCCATAAACTGGGAAACATATACAACCATTAACATGCAGGATCAGAAATTCATGGATTTTGTCAATGCAAATGCTCTCGAACATCTGGTCTGCACTCCCACTAGGTGCTCAAATATCCTTCACATAGTACTCACAAACATGGGGGAGTTTTGCACCCTCTCCCCAGTGTAATGTCCTCATTGGTAAGATCAGATCATAAATCCTTCTCCTTTGAAATAAATATAACAGCAGAACCTCTATCAAACATTAAAATCCTAAAGCATTTTTCCAAGGCAAATTACCTTCTATTACTTACTAGCATAGGTCATTTTAAAGCTCCTCCTAACCCCCAAAACACAGAAGCCTATGCAGAAGTATAGACTGATGCCCTGTACAACCACTTAAACAACTGCATAGAAACCGCAGTACCTGATCGAACTAAACCCAGGTCTAGCTGAAAAAACAAACCACCCTGCTAGATCCCTGGCATAAGTAGATTATACAACAGAAGAAGTTCCTATCTAAAAGTAAGTGGGAGGGAGCACAACAGAGAAAAAAATCCCTCATTATTCTCAATAGGCAAATCAGGGAACTAGTCAAGTCTTCAAAAGCTAAATATGAGACTACAATAGCCACCCAAGCAAAGGATAACCACAAATCATTTTCTAGTTATGCCCAAAACCTTAAGGGAAACACTCAATAATATGCTGAGTTGGCAGTAGATGGCACTCCCTGTACTCAGCCAGATGAAGTGGAAAATCAGCTGGTCAATAAATTAGGCTCAGATTTCACCCCCTCATCACTTCCAGTCACTCCCCATGAAATACCTCCTACCATTCCTTTCCTGCTATCACAAAAGAACAGGTCATCACTGTGCTCTCTAAAGCTAGAAACACAGCTTCAATAGGCCCTGATGGAATCCCAGGGTGCCATTTAAATAGCTTGAAACATGACCTAGCAGACTCACTCAGATATCTATTTAACCACACTCTCAAGACAGGCTTTCTCCCAGTAGAGTGGAGGACAGCAACAGTCATCCCTCTGTACAAAGGCAGACTATCAACAGACCAAGAAAACTACCAACCCATAAGTCTAACTAGCATCATATGCAAGGCTATAGAAAGGATAATCATGGACCTGACTCACAAAAACATAGGAAATCTCCAGACTCTAGACGAAACCCAATTTGGTTTCATCAAGGGCAGATAATGCCTGCTCAGTCTGATGGATATCTTTGAGAAGATCACCGAGGTCATGGATGAGGGTAAGATAGTGCATACCTTCAACCTTGACCTGGCCAGGACATTTGACACAATACCCACTTGGGCATTGTAGATAAAAAAAATTGGGCATAAACCTCTACATCACTAGATGGATAGCCAAATATTTCACAGATAGGACACATGTTATTAGAATGGAATCCACATCCAGCAAGAGGGAAGTCACCAGTGGAGTACCACAGGGTTTAGTGCTGGGCCCCCTTCTGTTTGGGATATACTTCTCAGATATCAAGGCAAATGTAGATGAACTTTGGCTGACAAGGTTGCTGATGACTGCAAGTTAGGGACAATCACTGACTCCCCAAACAATGCTGATATTCTACAGAAAGGACTATCATAGACTACTAACTGTTGTCAAAACTGTGGTGTCAAACTAAATTCAAAGTAGTGCATAATAACACCCTTCAGGAAATCAAAAATCCCTGCAAATTACAATATTGATAGCACCCCCCCCCAAGAGTGGACTCAGTGGTGAGAGTTGTGGGTACTCAGATCGATAGTAATCTGAACTTTGACCACCATGTCTCCATGGTGATGAAGAAATCCTTCTATGTCACTCATCTTATAAGTAAGTAAGGGCATGGCATCTAGATCTAAGGGTGTCATAGTACCACTATACTTGCCCTCATCAGACCAATAATTGAGGACAGTGCACCCTTTTGCCTGTATCTCACCAGGCACCTACAAAAGTTAGAGCATCCTTACAGGATTCTCACCTAAAAAGTGCAGGGTATAACCAACATGTCATATGCGGGCTGATTAAAAGTCCTATCACTGTATTCAGTTTCCTACTGATTACTGAGGGGGTGATCTATGCCTGACCTACAAAGCAGTCTTTGACCCAGCCCTGATGGAAATGTTCCATATTTGCAAAACTAACCACATGTGAGGATATCTGACACAAATAGATCATGCTGGAGGAACAGATATGAGTCACAGAGATTGTCCCTCCTCTGTAATAAGCCTCCTATTCCCGTGAAGCAAAGCCCTTCCCTGACCATCTGAACCAATGAATGAGAATTCGTAAATTCATTCCTGGAGTGGCGCCGACAAAACGGTATCTGAACTGTGGCTATTATTTTAAAATGCATTTACTTTCTATGAAAACTAAAACAGATTCTAGCAAATGACTCCCAGATCTCAATACTCTGCTTCAACTTATTGGCCTGCTGCTTTATTTCTGAATCTTTCAGGTGTTTCAGATATTCTGTTTTGTTTCTCTTTCTAATGGGAAAGAAAGATGTCAAGCACAATGATTAATTTATGATATGATCGGGGCTGTATCGCACAGTTAGGCTATTCATCTCTGTTATTATCAAAAGTCCTTTACTTGAATCAAAGCTGACAAAGTGTTACCAGAGCACTGCCTTATTAGCTGAGTATTGTTAACTTCTGATTTTTATTCCTGTGTTTGACATCTCATATCACTACATGCATCACTCTAGTCAACACAAGAGCAAGTCTCACTGTGACTCTCTCATCTTTCTTATCCCTGTTTCTTTCTCTTTTATCCCCACCAGTGCTCCTCCAACTAACCTAAATCCGAAATCCTAATTTACTAATACCGCCTCCTTACCTACCTCATCATCTTACCTGTCTACTGTTATCTCAACCTCTCCACCATCAGAACTTTTTCTATTTATGTTTTTTTTTATTATTTCTGCTTACTCCCTTCCTTCTCCTCTGTTTTATTTTTTTTGTTTCTGCTCTAGTGACATCCTACCTCATTAATGTCAATATACATATACTGAAACTGTGTGTATTATCATTGATTTTGTATTTCCATCTATTACATGCTAAATGTCTTTGACTTATGTAAAATAATATAACTTCTAAAGTATAAAATTAATGTCTTTACTATTTGTCTGATCACTACCTGGAAAGTAATACTGAAAATGTTTAATTAATATTATTGTTCATTATGTATTTTATGCAGAACTTTTCTCTCAAGATATCTGCTGAAAATGGGACTTGTGTCCAGTTGAACTTTCTCAGTAAACAAACGACAATAAATAAAAATAAAATATATAAATAAACAAGTTTGCACTTGCAGGGAGAATATAACAGTGTTTGTCAAACAGTTGTGCAGATCTTTTGATACTGACCCAAAGTCATCAATATACACACTATTAGCTTTATCGTAAAACCGAATGAAGAGCCCATACAATGTGATATTAATTCATTAATTTCTAGAAAGGCTCAGCAAAAGAGAAAGTTTAAAAACAAGCTTGATGTCCATAACATCAGGGAGCCTACAAAAAACATCATATCAAAATAATATCATCAAATGGTTAAAAAGTCACACAGATAAACCATTTAGTAAAAACTTCAAGTCTTCACTGAAATCTTCACTTCACTTCACCACATTAAACCTCCTGTAGTGGGAACTAAAGGCATATAACATCAACCTTGTGTTTAAGCTCTATGTTTCTCAAGTATGCCCAGACAACCTTCTTATGTTGTACAGACAAACCCCAAAAAAATGAAAAATGGCATGCCTACAGCTAGTGGGGTTTGCCTTTATTGATCTGCATATCAGGCATGTTTTTATTTTTAAACTCTGTGTTTCTCAAGTATGGACAAGCAATTCATGTATGCTGTCCTAATAAGCTCAGAAAAAGTGGGAAACATGGAATGTGTACAGCTAGTGGGGGTGGGCTTTATTAGTCTGAATGTACCAGTAAAGACTTAAAAAAGTAAAAATAAAATGCTGTGGGTATTCAGAAGCCATGTATATGAACCACAGGTATGCCCTTAAGGAGTCATTTGTATATATCCCATGGGCATCCACTGCAGGAAGATGAAGGAAATTACACAGTGAAGACTCTGGCTTTGGGGAGTCTTTCTTGTAGTTTTTACTAAATCATTTGTCACTGTGACCTTTTTACTTTCTTGTTTGGATGTTATTTGGGATATATGCAGTCACCGTAATGTTATGAGCATCAGACTTGTTTTTAAAGTATGGCCAAACACTCCACTTATGCTATACTGACAAGCTCAGAAAAAGGACAAAACATTGCTGCTTGGCTTTATTCACTTGACTGCACCAGTAAAGATGCAAAAAGTAAAAATAAAAGTAATTACTTTTAAAAAACTATGTAACTATGAGTCTTTTTTGTAGTTTTTACTAAATAGTTTGCCTGTGTGACCCCTTTACCCTTAGGTTTGGATACATTTACTAATTCTAATACATTAAAAGCAATATATTTTATTGAAACCTTTGGAATATGAATTTTGCATCTCTCAAGAAAATAAAATATTTTATTGGAATCTTTAGAACATTCATTTTGTATTACTCAAGAAATATAAGTTGCATCACAACATCTATCAAAAATGCCTTAACTATTTAAACAAACATGAATGAGAAAATTAATTTACAAATGTTCAGGTTAAAATATAGGCTAGGATTAATTCACAGACATACAGCACATAGTACAATGCTAATTAGCAAGTTTAGCACCATGCACAGGGTCTGGGTAGTTCAGAGATAATGCTAATAACTGTCCACTTAGCTGTGAGCCACCTCATGCAGCACACCAATACAATATTAGCTGCCCTCATCTGTGAATCCAGCCTTAGAGAAAAAAACAAGTCTGATAAGCAATTGTGTAGAATAAGCACTAGAATCAGGTGTACACCCTTCACAATCTAATTATTAGTTATAATCGGAAAGTAAATAAGAAAACAAATACACTATCCAGAGGACTGCATGAAATTTTAGAACAGTATGTATATGTATTTAACAGAGTGGTGCCATACAGCAAAAGTCAGCATTGTTGCATTACAGCCTTTGTTTCTCTAATTTCATTCCCAGGTGGGACTATATGCTCTTCTTGTATATGTCTGCGTTTCTTGGATTGCAGGAGGGTGAGTCTGTTTCCATGCACAGAGCAAATATATGCCATTAGGAGAATCTTCTAAACTGCCTGCTGGTATGCATGCGGTGTGTGTATGGGAATCCTGTGATCACAGAGAAAGAGGGCTCAATGACGGGATGTTTTGGAATCCCCACAACTGAACAGCAATCCTGCCAAAAAGATAAATGTGATGAAATCTAGTGCAGTACAGTCACTTAGTACAGTAACACTGTAATTGCACTATACATTTCATAGGAGAACAAAGATCAGGATGCAGACAAACATACAGACAAGCAACAGACATCAGAAACTATAGAGAATTTTGTGCACATCTCCATTCCTTGACAGTTTTCTTAGAAAAAAAAATAATATATATATATGGGTCCCCGTTACATGGTCGACATTTCAGAATGTCAAAGACCATATGGCCGAGACCATATGATTGACATTTGAAATGTCGACCATGCGGAACCGGCATCTCCATACAGTGCGGAATGGAAAGATTTCCATCTTCCGCACTGTAGTGTGATCTCAGAGTTGGTATATTTGAGTTCCGGGGGGTGTGGGGGTGCAAGGGGGCATAGCCCCCCCATCTAGCAGTTTTTGTTGTCTTTTTTTTTTTTTTTTTTTTTTTTATGGTTGACTTTTCGAATGTCGATCATATGGTCGACCATATGGTCTTTGACATTCTGAAATGTCGACCATATGAAGTAGATCCATACACACACAGACACACACACACACACATATTACCATTTACACTTAGTTATTACTATAGGTGAATCTAATAGCAGCAACAAAAAGCGCATGGCGGTACTTCTGCTGTCTTCTGACGGTAGACAAGTAAAGTGATGGGAACTACAACCTGGATGATTAAGGGCAGTGTTAAAGCTGCTACTGTTATGGAAGCTAGAAGTTAGAAGTGGGTAACAACAGAAAGATAAAGGTTTTTCACTCAATCAGAGACAGGGATGGGATAAAACAAGGTGGTGGCAAGCAGGATACTGGGAGAGGACAAGAATGACATAGGGTATGGTAAAGCAGTTACATAATTTGGGGAGGAGGTATTATGATTTTAGTAAGGAGATTTTACATATGGAAGCACACACTGTTTTTTTTGGCCCCTGTTCATAAGAATAAATTTTAAATATCTGTAGATTACAAGGCCGAAACTCAAAATCCTGAAATAATGCTAAATGTTTGCATGAAAGAAGATACAAAGCATGGGCTTACCACACAATGAACTAAAATAAATATTCTGGACTGTGGCTAAGCTTCTTATACTCCCCATGTGACAGCTTTGTCCCTAAACTCCCAAGTATATATTCTACATGTAGGTTTGTGTAACCCCAGAGGCAAAGAAAAAATGATTTAAAAGGAAAAATGCGGTTTATTTATTTTCAGTTGGTGCGGACCACCAGAAGCAGACTTTGATGGCAGTGGTAGTAGCTGACAAATTGTTGTCATGTATCCTCAGCAGGATAAATTTTAGAAGCATTGTGTTATGCTCCTGATCTACTGGGTCCTAGTCAGGTCAGTTTGGAAGGTTATATAAGGAAAGGAACCTTGGAGGAAAAGCACCAGAAGGGTGAGTGGTATGGAGAGGAAAGGATAAGACTGGAGACTAGATGAGCAAAAACTCTCCTCACCTGAGTGCAAAAGATACAGAGATGGGAGAACATGATATTCTTTCAAAAAATCTTGTCAAGGAGAAATAAATGGGTTTTTGTACTAGGAAAGACAGTGGAAGCTTGAAGGGGCATCTAGCACAGTCAGCAGACTCTACAGACTGTTCTCCTGTATAGACCCACAACCTCTTATATCTGTAAAATTACCTCTTCCCAAGGAGAGCAGTGAACAAACAGAAAATCATTGACTTCAGTAATTGGCTTAGCTACTGGTGTCATTACAAGGGGAGCCCGTATGTTGGGACAACATGGTCAATAGACCATGCTGTTCTTCCAGAGATAATCTGCACGTGACTGCTAAGCTTTTGTGTACTGGCCAAGGCATTCGTTATCCCCATAGTGCCTTTTTTAGGCAGTGCCAAACCAACAGCTCTACCAATGTAACAAATTCTTCTAATGTCAAGCTGCAGCTACTGCTGCTCAATGCTAGGAGTCTTAACAAGAAACTGCGCTCCCTGCAAGCTCTCCTCACCCTGGAGAACAATACTGACAACATCTGTATAGTTACAGAGACATGTCGCAAGGCTGAGGAAAGCATCCCAGCAGTGCAAGGCTACAATAACTATTACACATTCAGATCACACCTCAAGATTGGTCAAGCAGGATGGCTCACTTGAGCTACTCCATGTCAAGCTGATCATAGGCAAAACCCCCACCATATCATCTCTAGTTACAGGTCCCCAACCATGAACCATGAAAACCACTCCTCATATCTGAGGTTACTCATGGGTGATTTTAACTACCCCTCCATAAACTGGGAAACATATACAACCACTAACATGCACGGTCAGAGATTCCTGGACTTTATCATTGCAAATGCTCTCAAACAGCTGGTCTGCACTCCCACTAGGGGCTCAAATATCCTTCACATAGTACTCACAAACATGGGTGAGTTTTGCACCCTCTCCCCAGTGTAATGTCCTCATTGGTAAGATCAGATCATAAATCAATTTCCTTTGAAATAAATGTAATGGTAGAACCTCCATCAAACGTTAAAATCCTAAAGAATTTTTCCAAGGCAAATTACCTTCTATTAAGTGATAGTATAGGTAATTTATTATATCTGTAAAAGTACCTCTTCACAAGGAGAGCAGTGAACCAATGAAATGGAAGGGACTTCCAGAATGGATGTTGGTGAGGACTCAAGTGAGACATTCAAGAGGGTATGGGAGACTTGGAGAAGAGGTAAGGTAGGAGATATAGATGGAGGGAACATAGAACATCAAATGTTAATTATCACTAAGCTATCAGAAGACAATTTAATGTAATATAACACTTTGTATTTGCTTTTAATGCAATATAAACATTTATATTTGCTTTCATGTATATATGCAGTTTTATTTCAGGATTTTGAGTTTCTGCCTTTGAATTCTGTCTTTTCTGGATTTTGTTTTCCCTTTTATGATCTACAGTAACTTCATCTTATGTCTTATCAATGGAAGTCATCACTTTCAGCAAAGGTAGCCAACAAGCAGGAGATCACATTAATGTTTGCACTGTGGGAGGTTACTGGGTGGAGGAGGGTGGGGATTCCAACTGCCTTTTTGGGTAGTGAGCCAAATGCAAAAGACAAGTGTCTGTAGCAGTCTGATTGGCCAGATCTGAACCAGATTGTAGGGGTGCATGGCTATACATCAATTAATTTTTGTGTCATTCATTCCAATGGAAAAACATTACCCTCAATTTACACATAAAATACAAATATAGCATTTTTTGAGTGGGAAAGTCCCCCTTTACCCCCCACCCTCTCATACACATACACTACCATATCTATAAATATACTGTCTATGAAATTCCACATCAAAAGTGTAAATGAGAAACTGCTTACTCCCTTAATTCTACATTCTCAGAGATTATACTGTAAAGCTTTCAACAAAACAGGGAATTAACTAAACATAGCAGCAGATTCTCATCTCAGCAAAAAGCAAATTGATTAACAGCATGACTCCCGCTTTTGGCAGTATACAAACAAGAGGATTGCCTTGAGTTTGTTTGGTGTGGTTTTGCAGAAAGATTCAGGATTCCTTATTTAAGGGTTAGAATTGGAGGATGGACATGAAACTGGAAATTATTGAGGTTTATGTCAGATATTGTTGAAAAGAAACTGACAAACGAGTGAGCTATTATAATATTTTTGGGATCTTTTCTATACTGCATTGACCGCAGAACATGTTTCAGTAAAGACATAAAGGCGGCACCTAAAAGTATCTGATCAATTTACCAGCATGGGAGCAACTGAAACAGACTCAAGAACCATGTGACACACTGCACGCATTATGAATTATGGGTACTCAGTACATAAAATGATACTACTAGATACAGATATAGATATACATATATTACATCCCTCCCATTAAACTTATCACATTTTATAATAGTAGTAAACATTATCTATACTACACTGTGCATGTAATGTGGGTAACATTTTTGGGAACCCAGTATTGTATATGCAGTCACACAACATTTCAGCATTTATTATTTCTGTGTAGCAGCTGAAACCATCAGTCTTTGCCATGGCAGCATGTTTCATAGTCTTTCCATTGATTAGAGTTTTGATTATTCTTCCAGCTTTATAGATGTCTGTGTTTTCAAGTGTTATGAATACCTCAGAGGTAGGCAAATTTTTGTTTAGGCTTCTAACATTGAGCAGTGACACGTTAATATACTCCTGACTGGAAATTGCTGGGTTGGCAGGTTTAGAAGACTGACTTTACACAAAAATGCACAATAGGGTCAGAAAGCATCTATGCCAATGTGTGAAGCCCTGGGTAGGGGAGTATAACTTTTGACCAGCTAGCTCTCTCTTTCCAAGCTGACACTTTTGACCCCCCCCCCAAAATGACACCAATTACTGAGCCAGCTGTTGAAGCTGAATAGTTTTTGTTTATATTATTGCAGCATTGGCAGCGATTGCTGAATACTGCGCAGGACTAGCTGCTTGCCAGCCACAGAGGCATAAATGCAGACCTCAGCCACAACTCTCTTCATATCATCCAAGCTGGAACATCAGAGGCCATTCATATCCACATGCGCAATGACCAGGTTGTGTGTACATTTTGAGGTGAAAAGATCTAAGAGCTTAGCACCAGAGCCAGAGCATGGTCAAATGGGGCCTTAGGCAGGGTAATAGATCAGGGCCTGCCAGAGCAGCTCCTTCTGTGACAACCCCCCACCCCCCACAGCAGCCCCCTTACAGACATTCCAGTGTTTTATTACTTGGCTATTTTTCATCAGTGACCAACACTGTTTAAATCTGTCAGTGTGCATACTATTTTCTTATTTACTTCTGCAATGACTACAGATATTGAAACAGAACAGCACATTTTGCTAAACAATACAGTCTCACAATGAAAACACTTAACATGAGCAGTAAACTTCTCTTCCCTTGAAACTCACATTCATCAAAATGGCAATAAAACCCATATTCAAAGAAAATGCATCTGGCTAGTGGAGAATTAAGTTTACCTTTGGGCTGTTTTCAAACCATAAGCTCCTTGCACACATTTTTAGGGCCACACATACATGTGTGTTCTTTGATTCACCTTTATTTTTTTCAATTTTTTTTTTATTTTTCAAATACATTTGAATGAATTCCATAGTATTTATACATAACAACTTAAATAACTATGTACACTATTTACATTTGCCTGACACTATAAGAGATCTTAATGTATGTAGTTACTTTATAAGTATATCCAATCCATTATCAGAGTGTCTGATCAATTATTGTATAGTGTCAATCAACGATAAGACTTTTCCCCAAGGGTTGTTGATAAATGGTTTTGGATAAATTCTTAGTTCTTTAATTTTAATTTCCAATAATTCTGTGGTCTTCAGTAGGCTGTAGAGGTTGTCCAAAGTTGGTATTGTGTTTGTATTCCATCTTCTTCTTATACACTTCTTTGAAATTGAAAGTATAGTCCATACTAGATACATGTTTGACCTATTCAAATGAGGACCTTCATTCACATTTAATAATACAATAGTTTTAGTTAAATAAAATCATTCATTAAATAAAGCTTGTAGAAAGTTATTAATACCATTCCAAAATGGCTTAATTTTAACACAGTCAAAGAAAATGTGATTCCAATCTGCATTGTCTACTTGCTCACATCTCCAACATATTCCTTTTATGGAACAACTAATTTACTAATTCTATCTGGGGTTAAGAATGCTCTCTGCAAGCATTTTCAATTAAAAACATTCCAGTATTGTGTAAAGGATGTATATTTTATCGATAATAAGATATTTGTTTTAATATCTTCAGTTAACTGTATTGAGTACCCTTTTGTTATATATTTCCAATATGAGGTTTTGGGTGTTGTTTTATAGTTTATCAATATTTTATAAAATGTTGAAATACTGTTTCCCATTTCAAAGTCATTATATATGATTTCATATATGTACTTCATAAATTTAGATATTTCTTTAAATGAAGAATTGCTAATTATTCTACTTAAATCTTGTGAATATGACAGAATAGTCTGTAAAGTTAGCTAGTCCTGTTGTAGAATTTTGTATGTTCTTTTTATTACTTGTATATCTAAAACTTTTAGTTCTTTGATACATTGGAGCCAACAAACAAATCCTTTCTCTTGCCAGGAATTAATAATTTGTATATATTTTATGTGGAAAGTTCTTTGTGACTATAAATGAGATTAAAAGATCAAACCAGATTTTTAAATCTATATTTGCATTAATAATTTTCCTAAATGAGTCAATGTAATAATTAATCATACAAGCTTTAGTGGGTTTAGTTATGTTATATTGCATACTAATACATATATGCCATGGCAAATTGCTTTTATCTATTTGAAATGTTTTTGTAAATCAAATTAATTTATTGATATTACAGTTAGTAATTATTTCCAATTTGCAGAGTAATTTGGACTTATCCAATCTGAGATTGTTTCATATATTGATGCTTTTATATATGTTTCTATATCAGGAAAAGTTTAATCCTCCCTGTTTTCATGGTCTGATATGATGCATTAAAGCTATTCTGTTTCTTTTGGGAAACCATAAAAATTTTATTAGGCATGAATTTATTTCTTTAAGTATATTCCTTTCTGGTAACAGTTGCATTGCCAAGGCCAGGCTATATATAGGATCTTGGGCAGTAAAACTATTTTTATTAACTGTAGTCTATCTTCAAATGTTAATATTATTTTGTTCTATTTTTCTACAGAGATTTTAATTGTATTGATGATATCATTGTAGTTTTTGGAGACTGATTCATTATTATCCATGCATAACTTAATTCCTAGGTATTTTATGGTAGATTCTTGTTTCCCTGTGATGTGATCCCCCTTAGTCTGCAGTTCTTTTTTTTTTTTAAATAAAAATTTAGATTTTGATTTACTGAAATGGAGTCCGAAAGTCATGTGAAATTTGTCAATTAATATATCTAATTTTCTAATGTCTCTCTTGTATTAGATAAAAATGTTAGTCATATGTCATCAGCAAATAGCATTATTTTAGGATTGTATTGTTCATAAATATCTATTCCTTTGATTTTTATATTGTTATGAATTGAATCTGCCAATATTTCAATAGCCAGAGCAAATAGAATTGGTGGCATGGGATATCCTTGGTTAGTGCCTTTTGTTATATGTATAGATTCAGAGATAAAAGGACCTAACTTGACATGCACTAAATTATTCGTATATATATTCTTTAGGAGATGAACAAAGGATGCAGGAAATTCAAATAGCATTAGGATTTTGAATAAATAGTCCCAATTTAGGAATTAAAGGCTTTCTATATATTTAAGCCAATTATGAGTGTTTTTTTATTTTCTTTATTAACATGCTATTGTCATGTGTGTGTCTATGATATATAAATCCAGTTCAATCATTATTGTTTTGGCTAGTGGTATTTTCATTCTGTTAGTTAATATTGTCATGAATATCTTATAGTCATTATTTAATAATGATATAGGTCTATATGAGGTACAGAGGTTTGGGGATTTGTTTTCCTTTAGGATTGGTGTGATTAAGGAATATCTCCAAGAGGGTGGTATTAAAGATTGTGACTAAATTTCTAATAGAGTTTTATGGAAGAGGGATAGTATCTTTGAAGGAAAAAGTTTATATATTTCCATAATTATGCCATCTATACCTGGAGCTTTATTATTTTTACCTTCTTTTATTGTATCTGTAATTTCTTTGTAGGATATGGGTCCTTGCAGATCTAGTTTTAATTTTTCTGGTATTTTTTATATAAGAAAACATTTTATCTAGATTTAATTGATCGATATGTATATTTTCTTTTTGTAAATGTTCCATATAGTGATTTCTATAGGCATCAAGAATGTCACCTATATCCGACATATTTTCCCTTTCTTTTCATGGAAGATATTTTTAATGTTCCACAGAGTCAGTTTCAATAAAGGCTGTCCCTCCTGCTGTTCCCCTATTCAGAGGACCAGATAGTTTCAAAATACTGTTACAAATAACACACATTCAAACTGACGTGAAACTTGTTATTCAACACAAAAAAAAACAAAAATGGTAAAATGTCTGGATTAAGCTCTTTCATCTCACCTCAGGAGACTTCATCAGAATCAACTGACGAAAGATTTTACCCATTGTAAATACTCCACAAAACTGTTTCATTGGTCAACCAATTAACTAATTATTGAGACTTTCAAAGTTGATGGTGCTTACAACAGTGGTGCTTAGAACAATGCAGTACTTCCCAGTACTCCTAACTATTTTAATTTATAAGTTATTATGAAGAGTGCACCTTTTAGTAACTATGAATGGGAAGTACTGCATTGTTCTAAGCACCACTGTTTTAAGCACTATGCACTTTAAAAGTCTCAATAATTAGTTAATTGGTTGAACAATGAAACAGTTTTGTGGAGTATTTACAATGGGTAAAATCTTTTGTCAGTTGATTCTGATGAAGTCTCCTGAGGGGAGATGAAAGCACTTAATCCAAACATTTTACCATTTATGTTTGTTTTTTTTGTGTTGAATAAACAAGTTACACTTCAGTTTGAATGTGTGTTATTTGCAACGGTGTTTTGAATCTATCTGGTCCTCTGAATAGGGGAACAGCAAGAGGGTCAGCCTTTATTGGAACCAATACTGTGGAACTGGTATTTGTGCTTGTGTGTGTGAGGTCCTTTGTTTTATTTTTAATGTTATTAGCTTTTGATTGCATTTTGATTTTTGTGGATAAATTATGTAGATATTTGGAAGAAGTGGCCAAGGTATTAATCTTTAGTTTTTCTAAAGGTAAACTAGCTTTATGTGTTAGAATTTCATTCTATTTATTGTTTAATACTTCTACTTTCTTTTTTATCTCCAAATGATTTTGATTTTTTTCAGCTTTTACTGACAAAAGTTTGGATTGTAGATCTAATAATTCAGAATCCCATTCTCTGATTTATTTTATACCAAGTTAGGGTTTTACCATATATGTAAACTTTTAATGAGTCCCATATCATTATTTTATTTATCCCTGTGGTGTAATTAATATCTAAGAAGAGCTGTAATTCAGATAATAACCATGGTTTGAACTCTTTAATTTTAGTTATATATGCTGGAATTCTAGAGTTAAGAATTAATGGTTTGTACCCATTTTGAAGTTTTAGTATCAATGAATTGTGGTCTGAAAAGGGGCAGGGAGTGATTGAGAAATTAATGATTTTAGAGTGTAAGTCATGTTCAGCAAATATTTTATCTATTCTAGTTTGGGTACCAAATCTGTGATCTTGATGGAAAAACTACAAAGATTTATCTTCTTTAAATTTGAAAGTATCTACAAGATAAAATGATTTTACCCACTTGGTCTAAGCTTTTGATACAACAGATATACTACATGGTCTTTTATTTGTAGTTTCAGAAATATCAAATATACAGTTAAAATCTCCTCCTAATATTAAGTTGCCTTTATAATTATTTAAATGAAATCCAAGTTTTTTTAACAGTTCCTGTTCCAATGCCTGGCAACCAGTATAGATTGGCTAGGGTCCATATTCTGTTATTATATTTAACTATTACTAATGCCATAAGGCCTTCGTTATCTTCATACTTCTACATTATTTCTGGGTTAATCACATTTGTTTTCCATAAAATTGTTACCCCTTTTGTCTTTATCTTATAAGTGGATTGCACCAATATCATATATTCCTTAGGATTCCATTTATAATTGTCATTTGTTTTGAAATGAGTTTCTTGAAGGAAGACAGTTTGTGCATTGTTCAGTTTTAAATATTTCAGTAGATTTGATCTCTTGCTAGGATTGTTTAAGTCATTGGTATTTAAAGAAAATAAAGTTAAATCCATCTTAGGTTATTTAGACTATGTATTTTTTGTTTTATTGTGACTATTAAACATTTTCCTCTGATAACTATAAAGTATATATTTGAGCTTTTAAAGGAAATTGTCAGTTTTATACTTTGAGTGTTTACCAATAAAGTAATGTTTTGGTCAGGCATACTAAAATTGTTATTGTGAAATAACAAATTTAAATTAATAAATGTTAACAAAACTAAGATTCGCACTAGCCATGGAATGAAAATCATTCCTAATCTGATGAATAAACCTAAGTCCATCAGATTATCACTCATACCTTGACAATCCAGAACATCTGAGCTCCATAAATTGAATTATCCTATGGAGAATAGTTGTAATAGGAATAAGCAATATTTATGTTATTTTGAACAAATAATGTACTATTGTAGATTAGACAGAATTATAATACAATATAAATGTCTACTTATTGTATAAGTAATTAATATTTACATGAAAGATAGATGACAAGCAATTCAATCATAGTAAAGTAGGATGTATCATATATAAAACCTCAGTAAAAGATTATAGCAGACAGTTATTTAACATATTCACCCTTATTGATGAAGTCTTTCAAAACTAATTACTTAATATAAATAGATGGTAATAATATTTATACCTAATGTTTATAATACAATGTATTTTACTAGATATATCAGAAGTTATATTTCATTGTTTGCCAGCATTTAAGTAATCACTTTGTTTGTTGCTAACTTACTTAAAGCATCCATTTTATTTTATGTGAAGATTGATGATTGTTAGTGCATTTTAATTATCAGTGCATCCCTCTCCCCACCCCCCATTACCTACACATAAGGAGTTTCATATCTGTCATTTCTTATTATAAAATGAGTGAAATTATAGGTTAAAAACAACAAATCCACTTATTGTGATTAATGATTACAAGTTCCCTTTCCATATTCATAAATTGCCATTTTATGGTATATACTGAAAGTTTTTAGATTTAAATGGCAACATTCTATTTTGTATAATCAGCAAAGGTTAAACTGAGTGATTATTGTCAATTTAGTACTATTTGTTCAGAATGTGATTGTTACATTCTGTGACATTCCTAGTTCAGGCTTCTATTGTTTCCCTTGAACAACTTTGTCAGTTTGATGCCATGTATAAAACATTAGTTACCTTGGTAACAGCTTAAGTATTATGTATGGTCAAGAGGAGTTACAAAATTACAATTCAAGTTAAAGCAATTACATGACTTGTTATGCACATTTACTTATATGAGAAAATCATCATGCTTCCCCTTGATGTTCAATATA
Organism: Protopterus annectens; assembly: GCF_019279795.1. Classification (NCBI taxonomy): domain Eukaryota; kingdom Metazoa; phylum Chordata; order Ceratodontiformes; family Protopteridae; genus Protopterus; species Protopterus annectens. The sequence goes on from NC_056745.1 coordinate 376,184,174, forward strand.
GTGTATGTCATTTATGACAAGTTAAAACAGTAGTGTTATTATGCACAAGCCCAGGTTATTAAACTGAGTGTCTGTTCTCAATTTAATACAATTTGTTCAGAATATGATAAAGCAATTACATGACTTGGTATGCATATTTACTTATATAAGAAAAGCATCATGCTTCCCCTTGATGTTCAATGTAGTGTATGTCATTTATGACAAATTAAGACAGTAGTGTTATTATACACAAGCCCATATTATTAAATCTTGTCTTTAATATCTAAATTCAGCAGACTGCTTCATCTTATATCACAATTATATATTTCATGTCTAGATTTACTAACATCATACATTACATAACTATTGTGTGTGTTTTTTTTTTTTTTTTTGCTTAGCTATTTGAGAGACCACAAGCTGTAATGCTTATTCTTATTATTAGCTCCTTCCAAGCATGTTTATACAGTCCATAGACTTTAAATTATGAGACCCTTCTAGTTTCTTATTTGTTATAAGTATATTTATATCCTGACATACACACATATCAGTACTTCAAGCACGGGCAACAATGCCCATCCAGTTTTGCCAGAATATCATTTACTAGTTCATGTGGTGTGTTTCCAGGCTGTTCTTAAAATATTCAAACCAATATTTGTCCTGTTCCATTTTACCAGCCTGTTCCATGCAGTGGCCACTCTGCCAGTGAATCACTCAACACACCTTCCATTCCCATAGATATTTACACAAAGGAAATCTGATAACTCACTAGCACTTCCTGGCAACCCCAAACACCCCTAGAATCAGCTATCCCCATATGCCCAACACATCCAAGCAAGCTCACCTCCCAGACCACTGCAAAGGATACTGCACAAGACCAAGTGCTCTTAGTCTTTCACAATAACTCAGACTTCCACTCTTTTGTAAGTCCTTAATGTGTTTGGACCAAAATACATTTTAAATATAAAATTGCACTTATTATTTATTTATTTTGTTTTATCAAGAATCAACTTAATGAGCTAAACGAAGTGTTGGGAGATTATCAATATGTACATGTGGCTTAAAACAGCCCTTTTATTATATTTATATATATAGATATATATATATATATATATATATATATATTTTTTTTTTTTTTTAAAACTAAAAACTTCATTGCCGAGAATCATCTTGGAGGCTCCTTAGAGCCATTAAGCATTATCGTCACTCTGTCTCTATTACTGGAGCAACCTGGGAGCATCTGTTTCTGTTAGTGTGTCTGTGTACTGCATACCAGAGACTCACGATGCACCTGAAGCAAAGCTTCACCTCACTGCAACTTCAAGCCTAAATTCCCTCCCTTTCAGTGAGGCAGCAGCTAGGAAAAGAACGGAGAGCAAACAGATAAAAAAAAAAAAACTCCCAACAAGCCACCACAACAAGAGATAACACATTCTTCCAGCCTTCCCACCTCTCACTCAGCAGATGTATAAACAAACTATTCTCTGCCAAAATATCCTAAATCACAGTTCTATTCACCCCCTTCCCCTGGATCCAAATGTATCTTCCTAATACACAAGCATCAGTAAACCTTGATCACAAGCCACAAACCACAGCTTCCCGGAGACGAAAACAGCAACATACAACAGCTGCCTGATACAGCTGCATCCACACACACACCATGTCAGGCTTAATCAACCAGCATTCAAAGCTATGATACCTGCCATAATTGATATTAACTATGTTTAGACAGAATAATAATGACATTTGTACTAGCTGCCCGACAGGGCTGCATCTATGCACATCATATCAGGATTGATCAAACAACAGTCGTAACTGTGATACCTGCCATAATTAATATTAACTATATTTAGACAGAATAATGATGACATTTGTACTAAGAGCTTGCTACTATTATTTAACCAGGATATACATAACATATTTAAATCATACTTTAACTGAAGAAGGCATTATTCTCCATGACAGCATTTTTTTTTCAAAACACTGTACTGTTACTGCTATTATATATGATGTTAATTTGTTACATTTGAGTCTGAACGCTGATAAATGGTAACTTGCTGAATTAGTTAATTGTTTGTTTCTTTCGGCTTTTCCCGGTTAGGGGTCGCCACAGAGGAACTTCGGTCCGCTAATGATTGGCAGTAGATTTTGACGTGCTGGCTTGCCGGGCCTAACGCACAACCTTCAACGAAGGAAGGCCCATTCATGAATGTCGCCACACAGAAGACACTCTAACTGAGAATCAAACGGGCAACGCCTAAATGTGAGGCGACAACGCTACCACAGCACCACCACGATTAATTACTTAAATTATTATAAGTAAAATCAATGAAAAATGAACAAGATAAGTATTCATTGAGTTCAGGTAGGGGAACAGAAACTTCTATGTTTGTATTATATGTTGCTTTATTTGGCTTATATATAATGTAAATAGTAACCCATCTTGACCTACCTTTATTTGTGAAGAATTACTGGACTCTTTGAACATTCTGAATAAATCATTACTGTTTCTCAGTTGTTTAAGAAACCCTCCTTTTTTTAAATAAAAACACATGACAAGTGATGTACCATATCAGTTGATACTATGAGAGATGTAGTTATAAGAGTTATTGTTTTGGGACAGCTATCTTGGAATCAGTTTTTTGTTTCTTCTTTCTAGCATCAGTCTAAGGATTTGTTTTTTGTATTCTTTTAAGAGTAGGGGCCATCCATTCCATTTCTTTTGGGATAGACACTATGTTGTTGTTTTTGATGAATATAGTAGCTTCTTCTAAGTCATTAAAGGTTCTCATCTCATTGACAAAAAGTATTTTTATCTTGGCCAAAAAGGCCAGGTGTGCTTTAATGTTGTTTTGTTTCAACAGTTTTATTATTGGCCAGACTTTTTTCCTTTGTTCTAGTATTCTGGAAGAATAATCATTGTCAAACCTTATCAGACTTTGATTGTATTTTAAGGGTGATGTTCTCCAAGCAGATTTTAATATTGGTTCCTTGTCCAGAAATGAAAGAAATTTTATAACTATGGATCTAGGTGGAGTATTTATTGAGTTAGAAGCAAGTTTCCTTAGTGCTCTATGCGCCCTTTCAATTCCAAATGAAAATCCCTCTTTCAAGTCTAAAATTCAGGAATCCAGGTTGTTAAGAATGAAAGAATATCTTCTCCTTCAGTGTTTTCAGGCGAACCAAAGATCCTTATGTTGCTTCTCCTTTCCCTGTTTTCTAAGTCATCTATTTTGTTAAGCAGCCATGTATTCTGTTTAAGCAGACATTCTTTTTGGAATTCTTCCTCTTTGAGTCTCCCTTCAATGTCATTTAGAGAAGTCTCTATAGTTATTATTTTTGTATGGTGTTGCTGTAATAGTTCCTTAAGAGTATCAGTCTGTTTTTGAGAATTTAGTTTGAGGTTTTCTAAGTAATTTTTAAAGCCATCCATCTTCAAAGATAGTTCCTGTAAGGTAGATGTCATCAGTTGCAGTTATTTTTTCAAAGCAACATCTGGATGAGAATTCCTTGAGTTGTTCATATTCAGTGAGTCAATATATCTCCAAGTTACTTGACAGGAAAACTTTTGTATATCTCCACCAAAATTGATATTTATGTAGTTTAGTAGTTTATCTATAGATTTCTGACATTTTAAACTTGAAAATAATAAAAAATGTTCCTGTATTATTATACTAGTTTATGGAACTCTCACAATTCACTGCTCTCAGTTGGCCATCTAGGCTCCACCTCTTTGATTCACCTTTCTGATTATATTAAATTATATTCCTTGTATAATACAGCACATTCTTCCAGTAAGCAATAAAGCAAAATATATGAACCAATAATGACAAAACTACTCATTTCAGAACATTTCAACCATAAAAGGTCACTCAGAAATCTGCCATTACAATCCACCAATAGCAGTCAATAAGCATAATCTCTGCAGAAGTAAAAGTCATCCAAATAATTCCACGTTAAAGAGATCTATAAATAATGAAGAGGTTGCTACTGGGCAAACAACTTTACATTTCAGTGTTTCAACTACAAATTCAGTGCCTGCTGCCCTTGAATTAATTACCTATGTTACATTTAAAAATGTTTAGCTGGTAATATTGCAATACTGAATGACTGACAAACCAACAATAGGTTCATAGTTACTAGGCATCTTATACAAATGAGGACAAACATAGGAGTGTAGAACCTCTCTCCCCCATTAAAATGCCAAATAATCAGCTAAAAGGGCACTGCAGTATCAGCACTCCATCTATATGGTGTAAGAGTAGAATCCACAGCCTTTTGCACCAAAGGCACTTATGCTACTAACACTGCTTTCAAATTCTACAGCACAGTGACTGCCATTTGTTAAACAAAACAGTTAGTTGCACCATTGAAAACAGACTTAGCATGAGCAACAGTAAACTTGTTTTTCTTTGAAACACACGATTCCATGAAAATGAACTGAAACTCATAATATCCTGTAAATGTACTGAAAAATCTCACAATTCCTTCAGCAGTCTGGAAGTTGATGTAAAGAATTCAGGCTCTTGTCACCACTGAAGCTCACAATTCCTTTAGCAGTCTGGTAGTCAGTGTAGCAGATTCCTGGTCTTGTCTCCTGTAACCAAGTTACAATGTCAAAACTGATCAAGTTAATTGAGTAACCTCCCTTTCCCCTAACTAGGGCATTACATACTGTACCTCTTGACCTCTTAGTGCAAGAAATCTGGACAAAGTCTGAAATAATGGGATACTATGGCCCAAAAACAGGGATAGATTTTAAATATTGCTCTTTTTAACTTAGAGAGTTTCTAGAATAATAGGATTTGTGTTCGCATCCATTTTCTGAAGAATATGAAGTCTGAAACTCATATATATATATATATATATATATATGTGTGTGTGTGTGTGTGTGTGTGTGTGTGTGTGTGTCATTATTTAGTGACTTTAGTCCTCTGTCATTTGCCAGAAAACCACAAATTTTATAAGAAATTTTATTTTATATTTCTGAGTCCCTTATTTTCTTTGCTGATAGCTCTAAATATAAAGAAAATAACAAATGGAAATTAGGACACTCCTGCCTGCTTCCTCTGTCCAAACACAGCTTATCTGAGAGAAACCCTCCCACTTTAATTTGTGCCTCTGATCTTTCATATATCTTTCTAATTAACCATATTATTTTATCAGGGAATGCAGATGCTTCCAATGCCCTACTCATAAAATACCAGCATACTCTGTCAAATGCTTTCTGTACTCCACAATCCACCAACAACAGAGGTATTTTGCTTACATTCTGCTTCCTTCTTTATCCTCATTGTTCTATTAATGCTGTCAAATGTTTACCCTCCTTCCACAAAACCACACTGATCCATATCTATCAATTTTTGGCAACACCTTTGCCATTCATATAACTAGCATAGATATAAACACTTCATAATCTTGGTTTAAAATTGAAATTGGTCCATATGAAGCTGGATCTGAAGGGTCTTTGCCATCTTTAGGTGATACAGCCACAACAGCTTTCTTCCAAGATGATGGTGCTTCCCCTCCTTTTAAAATACTGTTAAACAAAATATTCCAGTTATTTATCACTTTCTTCCCTCCTAATTTCCAAACTTCCACAAGACTGCCATCTGCTGATTAAAACTTTCTTGAAACATGATTATACATCACTGTTTTTATTTCATTAACTCCTATCTTAACTGTTACTTGTTGAGCCCTTGTCTACCTCTAATCTTGGCATAATTAAGACTTCCGTAAATGGGGGCGTGGCTAGGATGCTGAACTGATAGCTGCACTTCATTTCAGCTCTCTTACCTCAATACAATTCCTGACAGGAATTTTACAAAATAATATTTAATTTGAAGAAATTTTTATTACTAACTTATTTCTAATAACTCTGAGCATCTATAAGAAAAATTTTATTGTCAGAACTTGAATAATTCCTGTCAAATTAATTACTGGAAAATCAGCACCAATATCAGCTTTACAGCATGAGTCATCTAAGGAATACAGCACAAGACTCTTCTCTCAAAAAAGACCTGCAGTCTCTCATTACAAATATACAGGAACTTACAATAAAAATCGACAAGATGGACAATAAAATAGATACTTTTAAAGAAAAGTGCTCACAACAACTGGAACAGCTTCAAGAAATGTTTACACAGCAGAAAGGACAGATATCACTTATTGAACAGTCATTAAGTGACATTGACACTAGAGCTCAAGTAGAAGAACAACAAACTGAATTCTTACTTCAACAGAATACATATTTACTAGAAAAGCTTGATGATATGGAAAACCGAACAAGAAGAAATAATATCAGAATATATGGTCTAGCAGAAAAATCTGAAGGGGACAATATGATAAACTTTCTTACCACCTGGATACCAGATGTAACAAAAATACCTGAAGCTCTTTCATATGGTATAGAATGGGCGCATAGATCACTAGCAGCTTCTGGAAATGCTTCTTCTCCGGGTAAGAACAAGCCGAGATCTATAATTGTGAGACTTTTTTCTACACAAGATAAAGATCTTATATTAAGAAATGCTTGGGCAAATTCTCCCATCAAATACAATGATTCATTAATAAGATTTGACAATGATTATTCTACAAAGGTGGTTTCAAAAGAAAAGAATTTCTACCAATAAAAAACCTTGAAGAAAAAGCAACTGAAAGTCCATCTTTTATTTCCAGCAAGACTGAAAGTTTTTCTACCAAATGGAATAAAATCTTTGAAACAGTAGATTCAGCAATAAAATACCTTACCAACAACAACATCCTAACACATGAAGAATCTATGGACTGGACAATAAGTACACGAAGAGAAATGCTGAAGTAAATAATTGGAAAACTGTTGAGCAAAAGAAAAAAAACTAAAGGACAAATAATCTTACATATGTTATATTCTGTAAAAATCTAAATAATAATACTAACAACAAAAGAAAAGTTCTTACTGTCTTCAAGTTACACCAAAACAGGTACTGTTTTCAATTATATTTTAAATGTCAAAATTAGCATAAATGTAAATACATTTATCTCAAATCACATCAATATACTAAGCATAATTTAAACATTACTCTATTTTCATTATTATCCATCTATTATTTTCATATTCTTAATCAGAGTAATCAATGCATAATAATGTTCCCAAATAGTTTATTTATTTATTTATTTATTTATTTTCTCTCTTTGTGTTTTGTTGTTTTATTTTTCTCTTCTTTTATTAAATCTTCATTAACTTATAATATTTTAATCAGTATATGGTTATATTGCTTAATAGGTATAGTAATGGCTGCTATATAACTTATTATTAGTTACATCCCTGATAGTATTACTTTTTATAAGTTAAAAGTGTCCCTGTTTGGATAAACGCTAATGCTGGGCAGAAATGTGTTGCTTTTGAAATGAAGTATTTCAGTTAGGATGTATCATAAGACTACTTTAAATAATCTTAAAAGATGTTCTGCCTTTGACCCATATGCACATACTGATATAGTCCAGTGAAAAATATGTTTTAAGTGATATTTTGAGGCTATAAGTCATGTGTGTTGTGGCTCAGACATCCGGAGTTGAAAGATGCTTGTGACTAGCTTAGATATCCTGTTGTCTTTTCTTTTGTAGAGAAATAAGGCATACCATGTTTAAAATGCAAAGTTTGACAGTTGTGAACACTACTCCGTAAACTAGAGTGCTTGCGTGCACACTACATGAGTTTGTCACCAAATAAGAGGAGGGAAAAGAAAAAAAGAAAAAACACATACCTTTTCCCCGCTTGGTTCTCGAGACAATTTAACAGCCACAAACATCACTAGAAACTTGAGTTACTTATTGCTTGTCGCATTTACTTGTGTACGCCATCCCCTGACTCTTTCTAATTGACGTCTAGTCAGAAAATAAGCTAGGTTCACATTTAAAGATACAGAAACCTAAATTCCTTCTAAGGAAACATAAATAATATAAAAGGTTCATATAAATATACACAGATATTTATTTTTGAAGCACTTTCAGTTTATGGCTACTGATGTCTTCTAGCACCTTGATAGATAAGGACATATATTTGCTTGTCTTTCTATCAGTTTAGATTTCCAGACATTTTAGCTATCCCTTACTATGTTTTATACAGCAGAGTTTAAAAAGCAGAAATTAATCATCAGCAAATAAAATCACTGCTGTTTTACAAATTCTCTAAAGAAACTAGTAAATGTCAAGCAACTGACAGGTTTGTTTTGGGAGGGTTGCCATTTCCCACGCTGGTGCTCCTGCAGAATACTACTGATGTCCTGCTGCCAAGGTATGCCCTCGGGTGGGCAGGTGGGATGCAACAAGAAGGTTGGATGTGCATTTGGCAAATCAAACATTTAGATGGCGGTATGGTATACTAGATGGAGAAAGTGGAAGCAATGATTGTATAGGCAACTATAATGAGTAACATAACAACAGTGGATTTGACCCGTGTGTCAATTATACAATGTTTATATCCCATGTGGCTTTGGGCTTTGTCGAAGCATCTGTGTGCTACACACATATTGTGTTGGATCTGATTTGAGTGGAAGGGGAGAGGCTTAGCCCACACCTAATTTGTTACTGGTTGCCATGCATTATGGGCATGCATTGTGGCAGGTACTCAACGGGCTATCCATCCTTAGATGGCTCATGCTGTCCCGTTTGCTCATCTGAATGGTGACTGCGGCTGTGCTCTTCTTGTTATGTTGCCTGGCTGTGGCTTCACCCTTCTTATAATATTGCCTGGCTTTTTACATTATCAAGAATGACACAATACTAGTGTATGCGGGTATATCATGTTACTGTTAGTGTGGACAAGGATGCTTGACAATGCAACTATGATTCTTGGACCTTTCTGAAGATGGGTGTGTTGTCTGGCAGTTGAGAGCCTGGTTGTTCCTGATCAGCGGACCTGTATTTTTGTGTTTCAATGTGACTGCATGAAAGGATGCCAGTATTGGTCTGCAAGTTTGGTGGGCAGTAGATTCGTTGGGGATTGATTTGAGGAGACACTTGTATTATGGCTGGGGCACTTGACATTTGATAAATGTATCCTCTCAATGATGCGTTCTGTCTGGTCATTGGCTGTAAAACAGCTTTTCTGAGAAATATTGTTGTGGTGCCAGTTAATGATTTGGATTAAATGTTTCTATATACAGTCGTGAAGCAATTGCCAGGATAAAATGGTACTCTTGCAGTGCATGGATCATCGTGGCTGTCCTCCGATGTTGGAGGAAAAACAAGCTTCTTGGACACCTTTTTGGTAAAGGTGTTACCCCATGGTTTGAATCGTTTTGTCTCTTTGCTGCAAAATGGGTTGGGAATTTTGGCCTGTAATATTTTCGTACATGGTGGTTTGAATCTTGGCAGCTTCCATTGTTTTGATGTGTTCTCCAGTATACTTTTGTTCAGTCATAGGATTGAATTACTGGTGTTGTAGGTCAGGAGTGTATCTCCAGCACTTGTTGTCAGCAGATAGACTCACTGGTTGGGTGTCAGTCTAAGCTGTGGGAGTTGATGTGTGATATACATAGATGTTTGCTTTGAGGGTGTGGTCAAGTGCGCTGCAGTTTTACCTCTGTACTGTGTCAGTTTTCATTGTGCAGGGTCCCTCTGAGGGTTGATGGAAATGTTGGCAACAAGACACTCAATCAGGTAACAACATTATGAGTGGTCTCTTGGATAAGGGAGCTGTCTAAATTGTGATCTTGTTGTCTCCAGCCATGGGAATTGTCATTGAAAAGCTGAAAATGCAATCAGAGGAACATATTTAATGTCTACTAAAGAAATATTAATATACTTATACATTGTATCGCATTTCAGTTTATGTTAAACATGAAATATGATGTGGTTTCAGAACTATTCATGTTTTTATTCCAATATGACTTTGCAAATATTAATTTAAACACTGGTTTCGGACTTGAGTAGTCTAAAACAATTGCACAACAATGGTACTGTATTATACAGTAATGTCAGTAAATAGTTTTCAACAGATGTATGAAATATACAGTTATAGATTTTAACATGATGTTTATTAACACCCTAAATTATTTTGAAATGATACTACCTTAATCTAAATATTTGTACCTTTTGAAACCTGCTTAGAAGTAAGTATTATTGAATTACAATAAGATGAGTAAAGAATATATGTATATATTTTAGCTGATTAGATTATCTTAATATATTATTCAATTATCTTTATTTAAAACTAAGAGGATAAGAGAAACTGATCCAAATATTATTTGTGAGGGTAGAAAGTTTGTTTGGTTAGATTCACTAACCAAGCGAAGAGGTATATTACCTCATAGCAATAGGGAATGGTTTTAAGGTTAAGAATTACAAGTTTGGAAGTTCTTTGTTTTTTTTATTCTATCACTTTGGTGTCACTCAGAAACATGCAAAAATCATACAAGAAAAACTTTTTGAATACTGTATCCAAGATGGAACTAAGAATAAACAATATTTACATAAACTCACACATAAAACAAACTCAAAACTAGGAAATGAAATGTTTATCCATAAATGTTAATGGTCTAAATAATAGTAATAAAAGGAGAAGCCTATTCAAGTACATAAACTTACATAAACCACAAATAGTCTTTTTACAAGAGACACACTTATTAGATAGAGATATAAACAACTTAAATATTAATAATTACACAGTACTAATAAACTCTCAATACAAAACAAAAAAGAGGAGTAGCTATACTACTTCGCAACTCAACTATAACACCTAAAATAATTACTACTTATCAAGATACATCAGGTATGTTTTGTCTAGTTTCAATAGAGTTAAATAAGAGAATCTATACATTAGTAAATCTATATTGGATCCCAGGACTAGGATTAAAAACAGTTAAACAGCATTTTGAAGAGATAATTCATTTAATTAAGGGTAGCCTGATATTGGCAGGAGACTTCAACTGTATAATGAATGAAAAAGATACAGATTCTAAATCCAAAAGAAGAAAACAACCCATCTCTAAAGCACTATCAAAATTTATAGATACATTGTATTTAAAAGATATAAATGAATTTGCAGAACCAGACTCACTAATCTTCACATTTTATTCTCATAGATATAAAACTAACTCTAGAATTGATAGAATATATGTTGCCAATGACCTAATAACAAAATTGACAAAGTCAAAATCATAAATTGTCCTTTATCTGATCATAATGCCATAGTCTTTGAGATAGAGCTTACACCATTTTATTCAAATCCCATTACTAGGATACCTTCCTATATCACAAAATTGAGAGATTTCAAAGAATTTTATGAAGAAACAATCAAAAACTTTCTAGAAATAAATTACACAGAAGATATTTCAGAAATATATGTCTGGGATTCATTAAAAGCAGTTACATATGGGAAGATATTATCCTGGTACATAAATAAAAGGAAGTTATGGAATAAAGATATGCTAGACTTACAAAACAAAGCAGATAAATTGAAACTGGAAATACAAAAGCGTAATGCTATTCAAGTTCAAGAACTTACACAAATCAATAAGAAGTATACAGAATTGCTACACCATAAGATTATGATTAACTTAGAAAAGATAAAAATAAACTCATACTCTACTAATTCAGCACACCTGAGATACTTAACTAATAGAACAAAAAAAATAATTAAATCTAAGTAAATAAAAGAAATATTTATTCCCAATACTAACAAAAGAGTTACGGAACTAAATGATATTTTAGAAGCATTCAGACTCCAATTTAACATTGATAATTCCATAAATACTCAAGATACACCTACTAAGGATATAAAAAATACTTAGAAAACAATATTCATATTAAATTAACACAAGAACAAATAGACATTATAAACAAACCAATCAATATGACAGAATTAAAATCACAAATTAAAAGCTCAAGACAAATAAAGCACCTGGCCCAGACAATATGCTACCAGAAATGTATAAATTAATACCCAATCAAGCCATATCTTTATTATTAAAAGTATATGATATAGCCAATAAAGATTTGAATATACCACCCTCTTGGAAATATTCATTGATATCCCCAATTATCAAACCAGATAAAGATGAAGAACAGTGTTCCTCATATAGGCCAATATCATTACTCAATATAGACTACAAGATGTTTATGGCTATATCAGATAGGATCAAACACTTTCTTCCTTTCTTAATTCACAAAGATCAAACAGGTTTTATTAAAGGAAGAAATACTTCAGATAATATTAAAAGAATACTAACATTAATAGATTATAGCAAACATAAAGTCCTAAATTTAAATGTAATCTCATTAGATATTAATAAAGCTTTTGATTCGGTTAACTGGAACTTTCTTTCACTAGTTTTAAAAGAATATAACTTTCTTTCTAATTTTAATAATCTTATCCAAATACTATATGAAAAATCTACTGCATATGTTAAACTGGGATCATATAGATCAGGCCCTATAACAATAAAAAGGGAACTAAACAAGGTTGCCCTTTATCACCATTGTTATTTGCATTACTCATAGAACCCTTTGCAAATCAAATCAGATCAAACAATAACATAAAGGGCATTTGTATTAATAAAATGTTAAACCTTAAAATCCAACTCTTTGCTGATGACATACTATTAACTCTCTCAGATGCAAATGAGTCTTTGAATGCTCTATTTAACTCCATGAATAAATTTCAAAATATTTCAGGCTTAAAATTTAATGAAAACAAAACTAAAATTATGCCCTGTAATTGTAAAAAAAAAATAATATAAACAAAAGATTTTCCAAATATATAGTAACAGAAAGTAAATTATTATATCTGGGAATAAATCTACTCAATGAATTAACAGATTCTCTAATATTTAACTATAATAAAATACTAGACAAAATAGAACAAACAATTGGTTACTGGAATAAATATATCTTTTCAACAGCAGACAGATTATATCTTATTGAAATAAACATATTTCCCAAAATATTATACTTAATACAAAATTTTTCATTGCCACCTCCCAAATATATTATTCAAAGATACAATAAACTAATTTTAAATTTTCTATGGTTTCCAAATAAACCCGTATAGCCTTAAATAAACATTTGCCAGATTGGGAAGATGGTGGAATTAATTTACGGATATTGATTTATATATTACCTCATCTGTTATTAAAAACATAACACTATGGTTAAATAATTCATACACACCTATATGGAAACAAGCCCATGAGCAGATTTACATAGAAATCAATTATAATCACATACAAGACAACTTAACAGTAATACCATCACCCCTTATATGGATGTTAAAAGATTATTTTTAGGGAAAAGAAATAATATTAATAAATTGCCATCAAACTATGTAAGCTCTACACTTTCAGTGTTCAGAACATATATAAACAAAATACCAAATATTAATTCTTGGATTTTCTTATTTTCCCTATAGCTTTTACACCAAATATTCTAGATACATTCCAAATATCTAAAATAAATATACTTAAAGAAGAAACATTACTCTTTTGGCATCAACTTATAGAGAAAGGAAAATTCTAACAAAGGAACAGATAATTTATAATTATAATATAAATAAAGACAATTGGCTGTTTTACAAAATCTAAGGCATTTTCTTATAAATAAAATAGAACAAATGCAACCTTCAGTTAGACATGAAGCTCCAAAACTCATTGAATACCTTATTCTTATCACAAAACAGCCTTATCAGGGTACAGGTTATTTGTCTAATATCTATAAAATTGTTAAAAACAAAAACTATCATGAAAAATCATACTGGGATTATTATACTTTAATAAACAACCATCCTCCAGTTGAAGAAGAAAAAGTAATATTCTAAAATCTTCCAAATTTTCTACATTATCAAAATACTGGCAATTATTCACTTGGAGATATCTACATAGAAGTTTCTATACACCACATAGGTTAGCCAAAATGTATTCTATTGAAGATCAATGTTGGAGATGCCATACCAAGATAAAAGCAGATTGGCAGCATGTTTTTATGAATGTATATGTCTCAATATGTACTGAAATCCATTAATTATTTTTTCAGACTGTTTATAATGATAATTTTCAATTAACAAAGTCTTTAATTTTATTCAACTCTCCTATTCCAAACTGTGTACCAAAAAAGACACTAAAATTCTATGGTCACTATTGGCAATTTCACGTAAAATCATAACTATACACTGGAAAAATGAGGCTTCCTACGTTCAAGGAATTTGAGACTTTAACAACAACAGTTGCTCACATGGAAATATTAACAGTGAAGAACAGAACTAAAAGATCTACTTCTTACTATTACTCTTGGATGAAAGTACTGGAAATACTTGAAAATATCGAAGAAGATATATCATCTTATGTTTCTAACTTTATATAATATAGAATTTCAATGATATTTGCATAGACACCAATGTAAATAGTTATATAATGGTTTGAAGTTAGTAATGTTTTAGAATTGTAAATATGTTATTTATCTTTATTTCATGTAATGTTTAAGACATCTTATTTGAAATAATAAAAAAAAAATATTTAGTGAAAAAAGACTTCCGTAAATATTTACATTTGTACTCCTTCTTGGTTTAAACATTTCTCTGCTTTATACAAATTTTCATAAAATCTCTGGAATATCTCTAAAACTTCTACAGGATCTCTATTTTTCTTGTTATAGGTTCCCAATTTAAAGACAACCATTTCAATATTCTGTTGCCTAAGTCATTGTGCTAAAAGTTTTTGTGCTCTAGAGTTCTTATCAAAAATAGTTGTTTAATTACAGTCTTTCTAAATTCATGCATATTATTCACATAATTCCTTCTTTTCTCTTTAGCACTCCGCGTTTACTCTTCTTCTTCTGTGAGGTCCCCCTTATCCTACAAAATTTTTACTTTTGTCAACTCCTCTAGGTAATTTCTATTCCTTCTTAGGCATTTCTCTTTTTCTTTTATAACATCCATTTTCATTTTATTCCACAAGCAATAACTTCTGATGATATTTTGATTTCCCTAATAACTCTAAAATTATTTCATCTTTTCATTCCTTAAATTCCTCTCTTTTTTAAGTGGTAGATGGGCAAAGTGCCAGTGTCTTATTTTTAATTCATTACTCGGCATTTTTATCTTAGATTTTATTGGTGGATGATCAGGAGTGGGCGGCACAGTGGTGCAGCAGTTAACGTTGTCGCCTCACAGCAAGAGGTTCTCCGGTTCAATTCTCAGCTGGGGTGCCTTCTGTGTGGAGTTTGCATGTTCTCTCTGTGTTCGCGTGGGTTTCCTCCGAGTACTCCGGTTTCCTCCCACATTCCAAAGACATGCATCTGGAGCATTTCTCCCCGGGCCTCCGCTAAAAACAGGCTCTGTGGAACCTAGTCGCACATTCCCGGTCAACAAATGTTAAATAAAAAATAAAAATAAATAAATATTCGATGTGTGTCAAAGCTTTCAATTAAATGTACATGTTCCTGTGAAATATGTTTTCTATCTAGTCTAGCCCAATTATTGTGTATTGAGGAAAATGTGTAAATTCTGTCTGAGTTTCTACTACTGAATTCAAATCTTCCATACCAAATATTTTCATGAATTTCTTCAAAAATCTAACCTCTTTTGTTATATTCTCCCTTCTAGGTCCCCTGAAACATGCTCCCTATTACAAATCAAACTCCTGTCCCCACCTATAAATAACATTCCCTGCTGAAATCCGATTATTTCTTGACAAAATTTCTTAAGTTCATAATAGCAGTTTTCGGTGGAATATAAATACATGTCATTGCAATCCTCCTCCCTTGCCAATAGCCTGTTATTACCACAAATCTATCATTTTTGACTTTTTTCCTCATCTAATGCCTTTTCCTCTGTCCCTGATATTCTGCTGAATATTAATTCTAAAAACCTCTGTTTGTGAAATTCACATGCTCATTTCTTTCCAAATGTATTTTCTGCAGCATTCTTATTTGCACACTGCATTTCTTAATATAATTCAATACTCTCCTTTTGATCTATACCTCTAAAGCCATTCACATTCCAGGAAAATATGGACAACATAATCATCATGATAAAAAGCTATTGTTCCCACCTTTTCTATATGAGAGTTTTTTTAATGCGTATTTACAGCTTTTGTATTACATGCATATACTGCTTGTCAGCCTAATCTTTTGTACAGTTGTTCTTCTCATCTCCATTTGAACCTATTTCACATTTTTCCATTTTTTTTGTTTTAATAAAAACCCCTCAAACAAAAAAAAAAACTAAAGAGAAGACACCTCCATTCCCTATTAACTTGGAATAAACATATAAAACTATATACATCTTCAGAACATGAAGTTTAATCTCCAGAAGGGAAGTTTGGATGCTCTTTTAGTAGTAGCCACCCCTTTCATCAGAAGAAAGAGGTGGTAAAAAGTCAGCTAATTAGACTTTTGAGCTTGACTACAGAGGATGAATCCTGCCTTGAACAATTTGAGTTATTAAAATCTGTTTGTTAATAGAGGCTACACTAAGTTTTATTGGAACAAATACAAAATTAAAATTAATGTCTTCAAATCGGCGACCTGCATCGAATGTGTACTCCCTTTTCTACCCTTGATGTACTTGGTTATCCTGTGTGCTCCTGTCCACCAAGGAATAAGCAACCGGGGAACTAAACAGCACAGCCCCAAAGATACTGTTGACTGCTTCAATTAGTTTTACTTTTGCATGTAAAACTACAGAGTAACTATGTATGTTACAGCCTTTTTCTTGTACAAATAGGAGCTGCACACACTAGATCAGGCCAATACTGGGCCCTCCCTGCACTCTCTTAGCAAACTCTCACCCATCACTATTCCTGCATTTCAGCTTCAAACCTCCAGCTAAATTACTCACAGTAGTTTGGCTTTAAAGTATAGCTTTAAAGTATAGAATATTTTCAGGGCACAAATAATAATTTAGTTCAGTGCACAGTCAATATTATAGAGTGTGTTACACTTACCCTGCAATCACTACCCTGGAGTTTGGAGCATTCATCTTATATGTAGCTCCTCCCCAACCAAGCTATCCTATGGTACCTACAACAAGTTGCCATTTGCAAATCGATGACCTGCATCGAGTGTGTACTCCCTGTACATTTTTATTTTATTTTTTTTCACTGCTTAACTCACTGCTTAATCTATGTGCCTAGAATTAGACTCTGGTAGTATTTTTGTCTGCATAGTACGTGCCTCATGATAATTAGACTGTGCACCAGTTTTGTCATATACTGTTTCCTGCTTGTACCTGCTTTTTGGCACTGTTTACTGCTGAATCTAATTCTCTGTTTGTTGCCTAACACATGTAATGAGTGCCTAGCTAATGTATTAACAACTGTTGTTTTCTCTCCTCTATTAGCTGACATCATAGTGGAGGTGGGATTACATCAAGGATCAGCTCTGAGCCCTTTCTTATTTGCAGTGGTGATGGACAGGTTGACAGACGAGATCAGACAGGAGTCCCCGTGGACTATGATGTTTGCAGATGACATTGTGATCTGTAGTGAGCGTAGGGAACAGGTGGAGGAGATCCTGGAGAGGTGGAGATATGCTCTAGAGAGAATAGGAATGAAGGTCAGCAGGACTAAGACAGAATATATGTGTGTGAATGAGAGGGAGGACAGAGGAATGGAGAGGATACAGGGAGTAAAGGTGGCGAAGGTGAATGAGTTTAAGTACTTGGGATCAACAGTTCACAGTAATAGTGAGTGTGGAAGAGAGGTGAAGAAGAGAGTACAGGCAGGATGGAGTGGGTGGAGAAGAGTGTCAGGAGTGATTTGTGACAGATGAGTACCAGTAAGAGTGAAAGGGAAGGTCTACAAGAGGGTAGTGAGACCAGCTATGTTATACAGGTTGGAGACAGTGGCATTGACAAAAAGGCAGGAGTCAGAGCTTGATGTGGCAGAGTTGAAGATGTTAAGATTTGCACTGGGTGTGACGAGGATGGACAGGATTAGGAATAAGTATATTAGAGGGTCAGCCTAGGTTGGAAGGTTTGGAGACAAAACCAGGGAGGCAAGATTACGTTGGTTTGGACATGTGCTGAGGAGAGATGCAGAGTATATTGGGAAAAAGATGCTAAGGATGAAGCTGCCAGGTAACAGAAAAAGAGGAAGGCCTAAGATAAGGTTTATGGATGTGGTGAGAGAGGACATGCAGGCGGATGGTGTGACAGAGCAAGATGCAGAGGACAGGAAGAAATAGAAACAGTTGATCTGCTGTGGTGACCCCTGACGGGAGCAGCCGAAAGAAGAAGAAGGTAGTGTCATAACCTAATCAGTCACTCATTTAACTGCTATAAACCACTGAAATCATGATAAATGCTATTAACAGCATCAGCACAATAATGCAGCTTAGTAAGCCTCTCTATAGACAATTAGAGCCTTAGAAGTGTTTGCTATCAGTTAATACATAGAGTATAAGAGGGTTACAAGCATTTTTTGAGTTTTATTTTAAACTATAATGTGCATTTTTCAGTAGCTGTAGCTGCCTTGTTTAATTTCTAATATTTTGCTTAAAACTCTTTGCATGGTTCTGAATATCCACTATCTGCAAGTCAGCATAATGTTAAGAACTGTAAAATTGTACCTCTATTTTTCACTCTTCACCTATCTAACTCTATTATCTTACCTAACTGCCCTATACTGCTAATAGCCTAACTCTATTCCCTTCTATCCATCACAGTTTCTACCCTTGATGTACTTGGTTATCCTGTGTGCTCCTGTCCACCAAGGAATAAGCAACTCGGGAAATAAATAGTACAGCCCCAAAGATACTGTTGACTGCTACAATTAGTTTTACTTTTACATGTAAAGCTACAGAGTAACTGTGTATATTACAGCCTTTTTCTTGTACAAATAGGAGCTGCACACACTAGATCAGGCCAACGCTGAGCCCGCCCTACACTCTCTTAGCAAACTCTCACCCATCACTATTCCTGCATTCCAGCTTCAACCCCCCAGCTAAATTACTCACAGTAGTTAGGGCACAAATAATAATTTAGTTTAGTGCACAATCAATATTATAGAGTGTGTTTCATTTACCCGGCAATCATTAGCCTGGGGTTTATTGCCCACTCAGTTTGCTACACTCACTGTGCTCCACTCCCTGCCCCCATATCCCACCCACCCCCACAACATCCACATTTACTGCAACCTTAGAGACACTCCCACACTCAATCCACACCTCACAAATATCTCCACACCCCTAAACCAACCACCATCTACCACACCCACCTAACATAAACATGTCACTAACAAACACATTTCTAATCCTTACCTGCACTTTTCTTTCCTACATTACATCCTGCTATTGTAATATAGTGATAAACCCTAACCACTTTCAATCCACACTCACATCAACCCCCCTCAAACATCCATTACATAATTTCACCACCCAAACCACAAAATGTCTCCTCCCAGTACAACCTCTAAAGTATCAGACTCCCTACCCTTATCAACACAAACTATACATACAATACAACAAATTTTTCAACACATATATAAAACATATACTCAGCACTCTCTCCAAACTCATTCACAGTGGAGATGTGCACCCCAACCCTAGCCCCAAACTCACCAACTCACCCACAAACCCCCCACCAATAAAAAACACTACCCTAATCACTAACAACAGAAAACCTAATGACCTCCTTATAATGTCTCTCAATATTAGAAGTATCTGTAATAAAGTCCAAGATCTCCAAGCCCACATAAACCTGTAATCCCCTGACATTCTTCTCCTAACAGAAACTTGGCTCAAACTTCACATCAAAAATCAGGAAATACTTTCACCTGGATATAACATCCTCCGCAAAGACAGACTATCCAGGATAGGAGGTGGTGTGGCACTAATGTACAAACACCACCTCAGTATACAAATCTCACCAAATCGGCCCCCAGTTTGACAAGGAAGAAATCATATACACCTCCATCAAAATAAATCCTATGAAAACGATCAACATTATAGGGTGCTTTTTCCCAAAAGGCCAAAACATTCCTCTCATAGAAAACCTCCTACTTTGGTCATATCTCTCCCTATCTCAAGAAACTGCCATCCTTGGAGATTTTAACATCAAGTGGCTATCTTGAAATAGCAAACACCCAGCACTCCACCTAAATCTTCATGGTTTTTCACAGCTAATACAATCCCTCACTAGGATAAATAAAAACCCTAAAAATCACACCACTCTTGATTGGATCTTAGTAAACAAAAACCTGAACTCTTACCTGTCAGGCTGTCTACCTGACTTCCTCAGCGACCATTCCCCTACTTCCCTACTATGACATCACATAAAAAATAACAAACTCATTATCTACAGATCTGTCCACAGTAAAACTAATTTTAACCCCAACTCCTTTATCTTCTCCCTTCAAAAAATTAACTGGGCACTTCTAAAGTACATCCACCTAGATGAAGCTGTTCATTTCTTTAATAGTACTTTCCTCAACATTCTTAACACCCACACCCCCCCCAAAGAAAAAACAAAATCAGAACAAAAAACTCCCCCTGGCTACAAATAAAAACACCTTGGGCCTTATGAAAGACATGAATAAAACATGGGAATGCTGGCGCAAAACCAAAAACCTCTCAGATAGACAACTCTTCCTTGAACTGTGAAATAAGGTCAAAAAGCAAATAAAATCAGACAAAGCCTTTTTCTATCAGAAATCCCTAAACTCTTCCCATAAAATCCCCAAGCAATTCTGGTCCACTATTAACTCTATTCTCTCCCCAGGAAAAGTAAACCCCCCTTACCAACCACCCCTCTCTTCACCAATAGCATAGCTGACTCCTTCAATTCACATTTCACAGAAACCGTACTTTCCCTAACCAAAAAACTGTTCCCTACATCTACTTCCCCTACTGCCAACCAAAATCCACCCCTCCCTGCCTTCATCCTCTCTACAGTACCCACCTACTGCATAAGAAAACTCCTAACTAAACTAAAACCCACTAGACTTGCAAGCGACAACCTCCCCACTGAATACCTAAAAATAGCAGCTGATGTCCTAGCCTATCCAATCTCCATATTAATAAACCACTCCATATCTGAATACTATGTACCCATACTATGGAAAATATCCCACATCATTCCCCTGCACAAAAGTCCACTGACCTCTCTACTACCGCCCCATTGCCATCCTGTCCGCTCTCTCCAAGATACTCAAAAAATGCATCAAGTCACAGGTCTCCAAATATCTCCTAAACAATAACCCCCTCACCACTATCCAACATGGTTTCAGGCCACACCACAGTATGACTACAGCTCTGATCTCTTTCACAAATACTATCCTTCAGCACAAAAACAATGGCCTCCTCTCCTTCGCCATATTTCTTGATCTATCTAAGGCCTTTGACATTGTCTCTCACAACCTACTACTCTCTACTCTTTCAAACTTTTCCTTCTCCACTTCAGCCACAAACTGGTTCCATAGCAACCTACATGGCTAACAGCAACCAGTTGTCTGGGATAATAATATATTCTCTTCCCTCCCTGTTACCCTCAGAGTTCCCCAATGCTCCATCCTTAGCCCCCTTCTCTTTTCCCTTTTCACTAACAACCTACACACTGCCACAAAACATGCCTCCCTCATACAGTATGCCGATGACTCCATCAGCTCAAACACTAATAGAACTCCAACAGATCACACAAGACTCCTTTTCCTCCATTGAAAGCTGGCTATCTAATTCTCAGCTCCTCCTCAACACAAAAAAGACCAAACTCCTCATATTTCAACCCACCACAACCACCGTAAACACCTCTCATTTCAATATCCAAGCCAAGGATAATACCTCCATATCACCAACTGCCCACACCAAACTACTTGGTGTACAGACAGACAACAACCTCAAATTTGACACCCACATATCTCAAACAATAAAAAATTTCACCAAAAACTGAGTTCCCTATACAGAAACCATCAATACCTCACCAAACCAGCTAGGATTTCTATCGCCAATTCCCAACTTATATCCACCATACTCTATGCATCACTCAAACTTACAACCCTTAGACAATCTGACCTAAATAAACTCGAAGTCTGCTACAATAAAATTGCAAAATTTGCCACCTGTGCCACATACCACAACCACCACTGTATCTCCCTTAGGGACCTAGACTGGCTTGAGCTCTCTCAACACCTTCACCTAAACCAACTCACCTTTGCTCATAAACTTGTTGACCACCCTCTCAATACCCCAGTTCTTCACACACTCCTCCAGCCCCCTACGCTCCTGCAATAAAAATCTGCTCCAAGTCACCAAAGCCAAACATTCTGCAGGGGAAGCACTGTTCTCCTGTGCCATATCCAAGTTCTGGAACAACCTACCAACTAACTAACATTACTACCCTCCCTAGCCATCTTTTCAAGTCTGCTCTTAAATCACATCTAAAATCTCACTGGCTCTGTCCTTGCCAAAACCCCAACTGAATCCAGGTTTTACCAACAAATTTTTCTTTTCTTCTTTGATCATAACTCTAGTGTCAGATTAAGTGTTTTCTAGGCGTTCTTTTACCTAGTATTCTTGTATTCTGTTTTGTATATGTATATACTTAAACCTTAACAAATCTTCCATTATACTTGTCATGCTAATCACCTTTTACCACTGTAAAATTATCACGTCTAGGCTGTATACCATGTTATCTATATATAACTTTCTGTGGAGCTTTTTTCCCTGGGCCGCTGAAAAAGGACTTATGTCCAGTCGGACTTTCTGGGTAAACAAATGTAAATAAATAATAATAAATAAATAAGTTTGGTCTCAAGGATGTGACCTGTATTGTCCTATCTTTACCTATGGTATGGGGCAGATGACTGAGGGGAACCAAGTCACAGGGTTTCAACATTCTCTGGTAAAGATAATATGACTTTACATTGCATGTTGGATGCAGGAGACATTCAAAATATTATGAGTTGAAATTGGCATCTGTTGTTATGTGATGAAGTGACCAAAAAACTTTTTCCCCTGTCCCTTGATTTACATACAAAAATAAGAGAAACATCAAAGCACTTTTGGAGAAACTAGTTAATGGAGATAGTTCACCAGTTACCAGAAAATGTGGCTGATGTAAACAATGTCCATACATTTATACCAATCCCAGTGACATTTGGAAAATTAAATTGCAGCATATAAAAAAAAGGAGGTGTCTACAACTGTCACTCTTAAAGAGTAGTTTATCTTGCCCTTTGTGACTCCTTGGCAGATTTTTACATAGGCAAAACTGTGAACTCCCTTAATAAAAGGATTTACCAACACCAGTACAGTATATGTCATACCCGCGGTAGTGGTGCTGCGGTAGTGTTGTCGTCTCACAGCAAGATGTTGTTGCGTTCGACTCTCAGATAGAGTGTCTTCTGTGTGGAGGCATGCGTGAATGGGCGTGCCTTCGTTGAAGGTTGTGCATCAGGGCTGGTAACTCGGCACATAAAAATCCACTACCAAACATTAGCGGACTGGAGTTCCGCTGTGGTGACCCCTAACCGGGATAAGCCAAAAGACACAACAAGTACAGTATATGTCGTGTGGACAGTAAGAATGCCTTGGCCAGACATTCTATTAACTGTCCAGAGTACAGGCACTTCAAGTTTTTGGTGTTGGAACAGGTCAAAGTAGATGTATTTCCTGGGGATTGGATGAATTATTTATTACAGCGGGAAGTGTATTGGCAAATCCACTATGATGCAACTAATTTTCCCGGTTTGAACGAAAATAACTCTGTCAGTGGTGAATTGAAAAGGAGAGTTAATAAGATTTCTCCCACCCTCTACTTCTCTCAAAGCTGTCCCAACTTCATCTCTCTTCAACAACAATCTCCTGGTTTAACAGCTACCTTTCTGATCGGCAGCAGTTCATTAAATGGCTCTCTGCTGTTTCTCCTTTTCTCGCCATCAAAAATGGTGTCCCACAAGGTTCTGTTCTTGGACCCCTTTTTTAATATCTTTACTAATGAAATACACAAATATTGTCCTCAGTCTTCCCTATTACAATATGCTGATGACTCTACTATTATAGCTATAGCTGACAATCCTACTGAACTACTCACCCTCACACAAAATTCTTTCAAACAAACTGAAACATGGCTTGCTAATAACCATCTAATACTTAATCCCAAAAAGACAAAACTCTTACTTTTTCTCCTGAAATCCCTCTTCCACCTCAAATCCTTTTAACATCTTTTCACTGAATAATACTAACATCACCCCTGTTAGCCAGACTAAGCTCCTTGGAGCTATCATAGATGACCAACTAAAATTTGACCTTCATATATATCACTCTATTAAGAAAACCCACCAAATGCTTGGTCTCCTATATAGAAACAAAAGGTTCCTCACTCCTGATACCAGAATCTCACTAGCAAATACTTATCTTATTCCTAAACTTTTCTACAGCTCACACATTTTCACAAATCTCCAGTCTTCTCTTCTCTCTAAACTTGAAACTACTTATAACAAAGTAGCTCGATTTGCTGCTAATCTGCCATCCAAGTCACACCATTGTCATGCTCTTAGATCACTCAATTGACTAAAGTTACCTAACCAACTAAAAATCACCCAAATGCTCACAATTCACTCTATCAGCAATAAGCCTTCTTCCTGCCCTAGTTTGTTCTCACTAGTCCCATTTTATACCCCTCCCCGATCTCTAAGGAGCTCAGTTCAATATTTGTTACAGATTCATAAATCTAAAAAATCTGTCGGACAATACTTATATAGTTACTCACCCACTGTTCAATGGAACAAGCTTCCTATGACACTATGAAGCATACCTCAAGTTTATAAATTCAAGAGATCTCTTAAAGAATACTTGAATCACTCTTGGAAATGCCACTGTAACCACCCTACCTGAATCTAGTTCCTACTTTATCTATTATTTTCTCTTTATACTTTTATCCTTCCTTAACTTATGTCTCTGTCTGTTTATTCCTACTAGTTTCCAGTCATTGTACTGTATTTTACTATCTTCTACTCTAGTTATTTGTGATAACTTCATGTACATTTGCTATGCAATCTCCTTTTGTCTCTATTCCTTTTTATCGCCACACTGTATATTGCTAATCTTTTGTATTATACTTATGTTGTAACATGTAGTTTTTATATTTGTATTGTGGAGCATTTCTCCCTGGGCCTCCGCTAAAAAGGGGCTTTGTCCCAGTCTGACTTTCCCTGTCAACAAATGTCAAATAAATAAATTTAAGAGCTATTTTGAGTCATGTTCATTTCTTGCTGGTGCCTGGTTTATTTTCATTTTTATTTTTATTCTTTGATGTGATTTAACATAGTACGGTCATTGAGATTTTCCTATGTGATGATTTGATTGGCTGATTTTTTTTTTGGGGGTGACGATCAGCTATTCTTGGAGTATGTAATGCATTTTATGACAAGACTTGCAGTTTAGATGATGTCTTTAAGAGATGAAAGAGCCTAACCCAGGGTTTAATACAGTGTTTTTTTTTGTTTTTTTTATTTTATTAAAGTTCTAGTGAAGAATTTAGCTTTGGGCATTGTGGAACTGGTTTTATTTATTTATAAGCTGTGCAATGTAAAAGGACTTTCTTAGAACAATGGACACATGTTGGTCAAAAGTTATGGTCACTATCCACATACATTTACAAATCCCAAACAACTGGGTCACCTCTTAGGGACATATTGTTAATGTGTTAGTTCCTTGCAATAGATGACTTCCCAAAGGATATACTAATGCATTTTTTGGCATTTAGTTTCAGTCCTTGATTTTAGTACCAGTTGTTTATTTGTGACAAACCTTACTGCAAGATGGCTAAGTCATTTGGGGATTCAGTGACTGCTCCTACTTGCAGTCATCTGCAAACTTAGGCAGCCAAAGCCCTTTGGTATTGACTTTACTTCAGAAAAGTAGATGCCAAACAGGAGAGATCCCAGTACAGAAACAAGAATTTATCCTGTAGATCATCATAATAATGCATTTTTTAAAAAGGTAAGACCTTGTCAGCAAAATCTAATACAGGCCTGTGACAGGGAGATTTTAGATAAGGGAGGCCTCTTAGATGTGACTTATCTGGATAATAGTAAGGCCTTGGTAATGCACCACAAAACAGACTGCTGCAAAAATCTAAAAGCATGCAAGAGAATGTAAGGTTGTTTAAGAGGATGAATACTTGTGTGAGAGGTCTAAAAGTCTTGTGAGAAATTTTTTAACTGTCTTTCTCAAGGATCAGTGTTGGGTCCATTTTTGCTAAGGGTATTTCAGGCACTGATAATGCACTGGAGAATACAGGTAAGATCTTCATAAATAGCATTAAACAATAGCAGCTATGCTTGGTTAGTGAATCAACTCTAAATGAGCTGTCACAGATGGCAGCTGTCATTCAGCATGAAGAAGTGCAAAGGGTGTGCTTTTATAAGAGCATACCATAGGCGGTATACAAATTGGGCCCATGTAATGTCAGATTATAGCAGTGGCAATTTGGATCCTAAAGATGAACTGCAATAGTGTGAAGTAATTTTTTGGGTTTGTTTTACTTCTGTCAGGCAGCTACAAATGAACATTAAGTATCCTGGGCCAGTCTCAAGTAATTAGAGGATGAAAATGGAATGAATTATTCAAGTTTAGGCCCTACACAGCAACTCATTCCATCCATCCAATCCAGTGATGTCTTGCCTTTTAATTCTTCCAATCATTCCCATCCATTTCTATTTACCAATGTTAAATATTTTGCAAGCTTAACACAATTCTATTGGCCTCAGTTTGTTAATACTAATAGTGTGAAGATGTCTTCAATTTCTCTCTCTTCCAGTGTTGTATTTTGTTATAATTCATTCAACATGCTGTTTCACTTTCCATTTTATTATACAGTTCTTATTAAAATCAGTTTTATAAAAATTACAGAAATACAAACAAATTGAACACAAGGTACCAAACAGAAAGACACATCTATACTAAATATACTTACCATGACTTAGAAATTCAGATCCTTCACCTAATGCCCCCCCCATGCACCTGTTAACATTACTTGTTTTTCACAAAGTCCTCCTTTCCCTATCTCCTTAAGCCATCTCTACTCCCTTTACCATTGTTTGATCTTTCTCAGTAATTATAATCCCTGTCTTCTTCATATTTCTACCTTATTCAGATCCCCCCTTCATTGTTAACCTTATTAATTAAAAAAAACATAAATAATGTTGCTGCCTCAAAAAACTAGGTTCTTGCCTTCTCTTCTTGACTTTGGTGCATTCAATGAAGAGTTGTCTTTCCTGTGTCTGCATGGATACCCTAATTTTCTTCTGCATCCCAAAAATATGGTGAATTGGCAATCCTCCAATTTGCATGTAAGGCAGGAGTGTGTGTGTGTGTGTGTGTGTGTGTGTGTGTGTGTGTGTGTGTGTGTGTGTGTGACAGCACACTGGTGTCCTGTCTGACTTTACTTTTCCATCTTTTGTTTACTGAGTACCAGAATAAGTTCTGTTTCAAAGCCTCTGAAATGAATAACATGGAGTAATGGATAATCTGGGTAATCAAGAATGAATGAAAATTATTTTAAGGCCAGTCAGATCTGAATATACAATATTTGTGGTTTGCAATAGTTTTCAAAATGTTAGTCACTTTTTTGCATATTTTTTCACTTCCATTTTGTTTCTGCCATACACAGCCAAACAGCCCTAAATAAATGTAATAGCTATTCATAGGTTCATAGATAGGTACTAGGCTATCGGCCCAAGGGCCTATGTAAGCCTAGCCAGCAAGGTTCTATGGCTTAAGCCACTCAAGAAAGTTATTTTCCTGTGCCACTGTCGAGCAGAGACATAGAAGTGATCCCCGGGGTGTATACTAGCTATAATTATATGGAACAGTTGCATCTAACTTGTTTTAATAGGTGATAATTGTAGAACTGATCAATACTTCAATGGGGTAGACTGTTGATTAATTGATCTGAACATTCACTTGATGATTACCCACTTTAGTACTTGTTTCTTCCATATATTAGTTTTAAAACATATTTTAAAGATTTTTACATCATTTTAAAGATCCTTACATTTGCTAGCTAAGGATAGAATTTAAAGGGAATATATTGCAAAATATATTGCAAAAGGAATGCAGTGATGCCTAAATATGAATAAATAAGAGAATTTGATGATTTTTTGTGGCATTAATGTTACCAAGTTTCATAGAAAGCAAGCATTAAAAATGCTGAATGCACTTGTAACAGTGTGACGTTTTCCTTTATTTTTGAACTCATTCGACGTTATGCTGACTGCAAAACATTTTAATAACTCCTGTTTCCTTTAAATGAAAACTAATGCTACCCACAAGTTTGTAGTGAAAGCATCAGTTCATAAAAGGTTTTATTTTATTGTCAAAAAGGTGAACCCCACAGCATTTTGAGTAATTCAGATCAAACAATCCCAGCCATAATCCATGTTTCTAAATGTGCTTTATCTCACATTCAAATGATTGCCAATTAGGATACTCATTTCTATATTACATTAATGAAGAATATTGATACTGCAAAGAGTTGCTAGACATTTTACACAATTTAATCATCTGGTTCCTGGTTGCAGTTAAATGACAAATTCATAGATGAGTGAGCTCTACATATAGATTCATAGGTTCATAGGTTGGTACTAGGTTATCGGCCCTAGGGCCTATACAAGCCTAGCCAAACTATTCCCCGGATATTTCTTCCCACGATATTTACTTCCCTGGACCCCAGTCTAGCAGGGCAACTGACATGATCCCCTGGGTGAATTTCCTATCTCCCATCCAATCGTTAAGTTTCCTTTTGAAGAGGGAAAAGGAGGCGCTCTGCTTGACATGTATGAGCAGTCTATTCCAGAGTATGGGGAGTCTCTGGGTCAGGAACCTATCCCTTCAGCATGTTTTGTTCATTGTGATGACAAGGTTTAGATCCCTGGAGTGTGTGGCTCTGAGGGATTGGGATTTCTTTAACTGGAGCATGTCCAACAGCTCAGGGTTTGACATGTCCTTGTATGTTAAGCAGAGATCGCCTCTGAGTAGACAATATGCCACAGAGTATAGCTGGAGTTTTTTTAGATGGTCAGCATAGGGCATCTGCTTTAGGCCTGTGATTCTTTTGGTGAGGCATTTCTGCAGCCTTTCCAGCTGTTGCAGATGTCTTGTGAGGTACATACCAAATGGGGCATTGTACTCTATAATGGGTCTAATGAGGGATGAGTACAGTGGGACAATGACCTCCTTTTTTCTGGATGAAAAGCCCTTAGTGATGAGGTATACCACATAGAAGGATTTCCTGACTGCTGTGGTGATCTGGTTATCAAAGTTGAGATTAATGTCCTCCTGTGTCCCTAAGTCTCTCATCACACTTTCAGTGTTTAGTGTACTGCCACCTATGTGGTAAATCATGGGTACATGTTTTTTCCCAAAGGGGATAACTATACATTTCTTGGCATTAAGCTTGAGCCTATGACTCTGGCACCAAGCATCTGTTTCTGTAAGGCCCTTTTGTAGAATACCACATCATTTGGGGATTCAATAATGGCTCCCAGTTTGCAGTCATCTGCAAACTTTGTTAGCCAGAGTCCCTTAGTGTAGGCCTGTACTTCAGAGAAGTAGATGCCAAACAAGAGTGGTCCCAGGACTGAACCCTGAGGTACTCAACTTGTCACTTGTCTGGAGCTAGATTTGGAGTAGGCTACTTTTACAATCTGGGTTCTGTCAGTAAGCCAGTTGGCAACCCATCGAGTGACATAGG
The DNA here is from genome assembly GCF_019279795.1 of Protopterus annectens. Taxonomy (NCBI): domain Eukaryota; kingdom Metazoa; phylum Chordata; order Ceratodontiformes; family Protopteridae; genus Protopterus; species Protopterus annectens. Next base: position 376,213,815 of record NC_056745.1, read on the forward strand.
GATTTATGCCTAGCTTAGTAAGTTTATCTATGATTCCACAGTGGAGGATGGTGTTGAAGGCCTTGGCAAGGTCCAGATAGGCTGTGTGGACCCCTGTACCCTTGTCCACAGCTCTGGAAACTGATTTAAAGAAGTCAGTCAGGCTCAGGAGACAAGATCAGCCCCTCACGGACCCAAACTGGGTGGAGTCCAGTGTTTAAAGGTTGCCAATATCTTTGTTTATACATTCCATGCCCTTGCAGATCAGGCTCGTAAGATCCCCCCTTGTGGAGTGGGATAACTGTAGCTGTGTGCCACTCAGTTGGCATGAAGACTGAGGTGAGGCTATAATTAAATATGACACTTAGGTGAGGTGCCAGTTCATTTTGTACTTCATGTAGTACGCAACCCAGGATGTCATCTGGTCCCATGGATGCTGTAGTCTTAGCTTTGGAGAGTGCAGTTTCTATCTGTGTGGCCGTGATTACTGGTATTTGGCAATCTTTTGGTATTGAGATGGGCCCTTTAGGGAATGAGAGGGGGGTGAAATTGGCACTAAATCGATCTTCCAGGATATTGGCAATATCCTTGGGATCAGTATATTTAATGCCATTCTGCTGTAGCTCAGAGGAGATCTGAGCATTGCCATTTAGATTCTTCACATAACTATAGAATACCTTGTGGTTGTCTTTGGAATCTTTGGCAATTTTATTTCGTAAGTAGCTTTGGAGGATTTTATGAGGGATCTTAGCTTCTTACTGAGGATGGTAAGGGAGTTTTTTGCATCCTGGGATTTTCCTCTTTTCTGTAACAGTTTCTTCCTTCTGTTGTATAGTTTGTTTATGGCAGGGGACCACCAGATTGGCTTCATTTTATTGGAGGAGAGTGTCTTGGTTCTATTTTGGATGGCATGATTCATGCACGAGTGCATGTGCTCATACAGTGCCTTAGTGTAGTATTCAGCAGCTGAACTTTCAGCTCCCGTCTGCATGGGTGCCATGAAGTTTGTCACTTCTGACTTTAGTAGCATGAAACTGGCTATGGAGAAGTCTTTTACAGAGGTTTCCTTACTGGGAGAGGGTGGTGGTGGAATGTGGATGCCAAGGGTGATTTGCTTATGGTCAGACCTGACCAATGAGGGGGTGACCACTGGTGTGAAGCTTCTATCTCCAATGTTGGTAATGACCAGGTCAAGGATATTGGAGCCCCTGGTGGGACAATGGATTAGTTGATCCAGGGCATTGGAATTTATGAATTCCAAGAACAGTTGGGAAAAGGTGTTGGTACCCAAGTAGTTTTCCCAGTTAATGGCAGGGTAGTTGAAATCACCCAGTATTAGGGTGGTTGGTTGTATCTTAATATTTTCCAGTATGTTTAGAAAGGCATAGAGAGAATCTTGGGGCATGGTGGGGGATCTGTAGCAAGCTACAATTTGGATTGCAGTCTTACCTAGTGTTAGTTGCACTTGGAGAATTTCAGATGCATTGTGTTGTGCAGCTAGCCTGGAGGTGTGAATATCCTTGGAGAATATGGACACTCCTCCACCTTTAGTGTTTCATTCTTGCTTTGGTGGCCGAAAAATGTGATAAGAGTTGTAGCCTGGTATTGCAGGGGTGCTCTCTGGAGTCTTGAACCAGGTCTCAGTTACTGTACATATATCGATGTTCTCCATTTTTAGGAGTGCCTCAAGAGAGTGCATTTTGAGGTTTAGACTTCTAGCATTGAGTAGCATTACCTTCAGATTTTGCATGCTTGTATCTGTTACGATGGTGGTTTTGTCCTTTGAACCTTGCCTAAAAAAGGCACTATAGGAGTAGCAAGAGCTTTAGCCAGTAACATGAATCCCAGGGGTGACAGGTGCAGACCATCTCTGGCAAAGCATTGTAGTTTGTCGATCATGTTGTCCCAGGCAGACAAATACTGGATCCCCTTTGAATGACACCAGAAGCTTAGCCAATTGTTGAAGTCAATCATTTTGTCCTTATACTGTGGTATCATTCTGGGCAAAGGCAGGATGCTACTCAGGGCTAGGGTCATACCTGCCTGGGCCACATCATCCGAGAGCTCTTCCATGTCTTTTTTCATGTAGTCCAGGGAGTTATGGCTCAAGTCATTCACTCCAACATGGACAGTGACAGAGTCGTATTTGTACTTGTTGTGGAGTGACTTAAGTGCATGCATTATGTGGTGGATCCTGGCATCTGACAAGCAGCTGACTGTAATTTTTTCCTTGGTGAGTGGGGCATCAGTGTGCCTGACTATAGAGTCACCTATGACTAAAGTGTTGGGTACGTTGTCTTGCCTTATGGGGCTGTTGTTGGGTGGCACACTGGTGTTGTGAGCTATGTGTCACTTTGGTTGTGACTGGTGTTTGCGTTTCAGCTTCGGAGGTCCTTGTTGCTTGGGCAGGTTAATGTTAGGGGCCTCCCCATATGTGGATTTTGTGTTGCTATGTGTGGTTGTTGATGGTGTGAGTTTTGAAGGGCTATGTGTTGCTTGAAGTGTAGTGCAAGTGTTAACCTTCTCCTCTTGACTGTCTTGCACAATCTTGGCTGGAGAGAGCTTTGTTTCCACTTTGGCTATGTAAGTGCATCTCTCACAGGTTGTAGTGTTGGGTGGTAGGAGGAGAGGGCAGTCTGGTACATGAGGCAGTTGCTGCATTGCCCCAGTATGCCCAGATTCACCAGGTGTGCAGAAGAAATCACTGGAAGCTGACCCTTGGACATGCCTGTTTAGGTGCTTTTTTTGTAAAGTACAAGAGCTGTTTTCCTTTACCTTTGCAAGGTACTTTGCAATTATAGGCTGTTTAGTGCCTACGATTAATTTCTCCTTATTAACAAGGAGAGTTGAGTGCTTGTATCAGTTTAAGGCTTCCTAGTGCTTTCCAGCAGGATCTAGAGCAAGTGCTAGTCACATGGGTTCAGATGTTAGTGCTACTACTGAGAAACCAGCTAGTTCTAAGGGAAAATTTGAAGAGCAGAATTTCTGGCACCTGGAATAGTTTAACTTTAGCCCGGCTGTGCTGCACGATGTGAAAAATGCACAAATACATGCATTTTTAAGCCAGAAAGTTGAAAGGAATAGAAATCGGCCCAAAATGTCTAACAAAATTACAATTTCAGAGCTGGAAACCACTCATCTAGTGTTTGATAGGCAGTACAATGCTCACCACTCCCACTGATTAAGCAGTAGGACTTCCTTCTACCACAGCAAGGTCTGGATAGCTATGAACACAGAAAATAAAGTCCTGAAACCAGCAAAGCCTGTGATCTGGACTATACTAGCTAGGAAAGGTGGGAAACGAGCAAACAAGATAGTATTTTTTTTGTTTGTTTTTTTGTTTGTTTGTTTTTGCTTACAACAGGCTAAACAATGCAATAATACAGTACATAAACACAGAAAAGGCTAACACACTTGAGTGTGTAGCCCTAAACAGTAAATGTAATTAAAAAATCTATAAAATTAGCAATTTAAAACTTTTTGAATGAAGCAAGGCAAGTGCACAACTGAAAAACAATTTAAGAGGCAGTAATACAGTAGAATAAGTAGCTAGTCGACATATACAGAAAAGTCTATATATACAGAAAAGCAGCTAAAACACACTAAAACAATTCAGATGCAGTGCAACCTAGAGCACTTGAATTGTAGCAATATTAAGACATATACCATTTTAATAAATGCACTAAAATATACTTTATTTTTCCAAAATGTTTGAGAAGCATAGTCAGAACACAAGGAGATTCAGGCATTTTTTTGTAAGAAAGGGAGAAAGGAGGAACAGAAGGAAAGAAACTAATTGGGTTGCCCTTCTCAGATGTTCTCTCTGTATTATGTAGAATGAGCTAATGACACTAGACTGGGAGAAGTGTCCCAGATGAAATTTACAGTATGGGCAGGCAACTGCAAAGCCACCAAGTATAACAGCAAGACAGCAACAGAGAGGTAGGGTGGGGACCAATACTAAAGCTAGTAGCCTACAGAAAGGTTTATCACAGCAGTGAGCCACAAAATGAAAGTTTTTAAACAGATAAAGGAGCAAGGAGACTCTACAGAATACTTTTAACTGCAAACAAATCAGTTATATGATACACTCCTTGGTAGGAAATCAGAACAAATAAATAGGTGCTTAACAAGTGCATAAAATAGCAATAAAATACAGTACAAAAGTATGCAGTAGGCAGTAAAAAGTGCTTTATTTAAATTGCTAGAAGCAATGACCAGAATAAATAAGCCAAAAAAACAGGATACTTATTATTATATATCTCAGATCAATGCCTCTCCTCCACTCGGCTCAGTGTGTATAGACAGAGATCCTCTCAAAGTTAGGGCTTAAATACCAGAAGATATAACCTTAGACAACTTTTTTAAAAAAAGCTTAAAAGAACCAATGAGTGCTTACTCCAAGCCCTAGACCACCCAAGCCCCACTAGCCAGCAGACAATCAACACAATCCTGCCACGAAGGTAAAGAAAGGCTTATGCTAATTCAAGATGGCCTGGTCATGTGCTCAGAACAATCACTGCAAATACAAACAGGCCCAAAGACAGCAAATCTGAACTGGGACAATACTAAAGCTAGTAGCCTACACTTTTTAACCAGTAAACACTACAGAAATGTTTATCACAGCAGTGAGCCACAAAATGAAAGTTTTTAAACAGATAAAGAAACAAGGAGAGTCTACAGAATGCTTTTAACTGCAAACAAATCAGTTATATGATACACTCCTTGGCAGAAAATCAGAACAAACAAATAGGTGCTTAAAAAGTATGCAGCAGGCAGTAAAAAGTGCTATATAAAAATTGCTAGAAGCAATAGCCAGTATAAATAAGCCAAAAAAAAAAAACAGGATACTTATTGTTATATATCTCAGAGTTGTAGTCAATAACCCTCTTCCACTTGGCTCAGTGTGTATAGACAGAAATCCTCTCAAAGTTAGGGCTTAAATACCAGAAGATACAACCTTAGACAACTTTTTTAAAAAAAGTTCAAAAGAACCAATGAGTGCTTACTCCAAGCCCTAGACCACCCAACCCCCACTAGCCAGCAGCCAATCAACACAATCCTGCCACGAAGGTAAAGAAAGGCTTCTGCTAAATCAAGATGGCCTAGTCATGTGCTCAGAACAATCACTGCAAAAACAAGCTGGCCCAAAGACAGCAAATCTGAATTGGGACAATACTAAAGCTAGTAGCCTTCACTCTTTTAGACAGTAAACACTACAGAAATGATTGTCACAGCAGTGAGCCACAAAATTAAAGTTTTTAAACAGATAAAGGAGCAAGGAGACTCTACAGAATGCTTTTAACTGCAAACAAATCAGCTATATGATACGCTCTGTAGCAGGAAATCAGAACAAACAAATAGGTGCTTAACAAGTACAGAAAATAGCAATAAAATACAGTAAAAAGTATGCAGCAGGCAGTAAAAAGTGATATATATAAATTGCTAGAAGCAATAACCAGTATAAATAAGCCAAAAAAACAGGATATTTATTGTTATATATCTCAGATCAGAGTTGTAGTCAATGCCCCTCCTCCACTCGGCTCAATGTGTATAGATGTATATGATTGGATACTGAGTACTTGGCAATATGTGATACTTTGATTGTGGGTTTTTATCCAAGCTTTTAAAGCAAGTTGTTTTATTTATTTATTTTTACCAACACTATTCTTACTAGGTCTTTACACAAAAAGAACACTGCAGCAATGAGCTCTTCATAAAAGCACAGAGAGGATATCAATCTTTATCAGATGGCTATTATTATACACTATGGAGCTTCTATTGCACTGCATACTGCCTTGCTATTCGTCTTTTTAACACTGGATTACAGTTATGTGCATTCTTAGTTTCATGTATACATATATGCATACATATTTAAAACTGTTAAAAAAATAATCCATGGGCATTCCAGAAGTGAAAACTCATCATGTCTGAATCATACAAGGATGGTGAAGGGAGATAATAAAGAAATCATTTGTGATAACAGAAATTAGATGCAACTAAGGGACTCTGTATCACGGATGTGGAAAGCAGATAGATTGTTATTTGTGTAGCAGTTTCTCTGCAGAATGTAAAATCAGAAACTTTAACATGAGATCATTACTAGTTTTACCTCCTCACTCACTTGCTGTTTTACCTACTGTTTTGTAAATAAGTATGCAGGTAATAGTGATAGAAGGAACTCCCAAGGTAAAATCAGGAAATCCTATTGTAAGCATATGATCCATGTTCTTCTTAGGTAAAAAGTGAGTCATTACTGCAAACTAGGGAAAAACTGAAAATTGTATCCTTGAATGCTCACATTTAATCCACTGCTTTGTTGAGACTTTATAATGAGCTCCTGCTATGAAAAGTGTGTGTGTGTGTGTGTGTGTGTGTGTGTGTGTGTGTGTGTGTGTGTGTGTGTGTGTACAAAATTAGGCTATCAGCTTCCATCATTTTCACTTATCAAAGTATTGAAACAATATACCTCATCAGAAATACTGGTAAAGAAACAAAAAAATTGACTGTAACACTGTTAAAGATGGAAGTCCTTTGTGCCAACACACAAAGTAAATTTATTCCAGTAGGTAAAATAACCAGTAATATAAAGAAACCCCAATAGTATGCAGTCCACGTACTGTCCGTGTTAAAATATTATCTTGTAGTTACTCACAGGCAAAGTAAAATTCAAGTGAAAGTGTAAATAAAAAACCAGACCTGGGTTTCAGTTAGAAAAATAGTGAAAGTAAGTCCGTTTGATCGTGTGTGCACTTCAGTGAATTCCTATTCAGGATGCCGGCTCTGGTAGCGGTATGGTTGCTGATCCAATCCTGTTAGCGTAAGCACACAAGTGCTGGCAAGGAAAATAAGTGCAAAAGTATAATCCAAGCGGTGGGGAAAGTTTCCCGTGGCAGAATGCAGTTAACAGTCACTGAGTACAGTCCAGCGAACTGTCCGCCCAAAGCTGTAACTGTGGGCAGACTGACGAACCAAGTCCGCCCAAGTTTAGGCACAAAAAGCTGCAAAGTTCTCCACGAACCCAGTCCGGCTGGAATAACAATAAAGTGGGGCAAAATAAAGCCCAAAGAGGTTGGCTTTCTCAATCCAAAAGGCACAGGAGCAAGCTGACACAATGATGTTAAACGCAGACCCGCGTTTTTCATTCAGATATGTATCTGAACTTCTTCAGACAAAACGCTGACTAGTTCGTCAGTTAAGATTTAAATACATTTGTTTAATCATGTGGTTTAACCTAATAAGGTGCACTTAACATTACAATGTTCCTATACTTGTTTATATAAATATATTTCAGTGTTCGACATTATGGGGTTTAAATGTTATCCAACAACCTACCCTAATAAAAATATTGAACTCTAAATTTTATTAATATTTAAATAAATTTTAATAAACAATATAAAAAATATATAAATATAAAACATTTATTATTTAAATTTTAAAAACATCCTACTCCCTTAAGCATATTTTAAATATTTTAAATATATTTAAAATGATACATAGCTTATGAGGTTAAATAGAATAATATTCCCTATATTAATAAATTATTAAATTATTAAGTTATTAAGTAGACAGTTCATAGTGGACAAGTTATAAACATTATGGCATATAAATAAATTTTATTACCTTTAATGTCTATAAAGTAAATTCTATATATATGAAATTTTATGTACAAATGGTTGCAAAATTTACAAGCAATTTTTTAACAATAGTGTTTTTAACATGGATTTTACTGGAAAAATAAACAACAGATGCATGATTAATAATTTAATGTATGTTGTTTTACACAAATAATGGGACAATATTTTTAGTTATAAAATCTATAAAATGTGTTAAAAACATACATATATAAAAAATAATAAACTAAATCTATATATATAGGTTTTATATGCATAAAATCTAGTATTTAATAAATTTCAAAATATTCAAAAATGTTATTAGTAAATGTATAATAAATGTATTATTAATTTTGTTTATGAAAATAGCAATACAATTAGGTGCAAAATTAATTAATTAATATATATATTGTTTTCTACAAATAAATTCTAAATACCTAAATATAAATATTAGTCTATCAAAAATAAGTATATTAAATTACTTAAAATTCGTTTGTTAAAAATATTATTTATTTGATTATATCTACCTAAGGTTTTTCTAAAGATTTTTAGGGTCCATGTCCCATACTTTCACCACTTTTCTAACTGAAACCCAGGTCTGGTTTTTTATTTACACTTTCACTTGAACTTTACTTTGCCTGTGAGTAATTACAAGATAATATTTTAATACGGACAGTACGTGGACTGCATACTATTGGGGTTTCTTTATATTACTGGTTACTTTACCTACTGGAATAAATTTACTTTGTGTGTTGGCACAAAGGACTTCCATCTTTAACAGTGTTACAGTCAATTTTTTTGTTTCTTTACCAGTTTTATAAGTGTGCAATCTTCATCAGAAATACTGACCTACCCCTCTTTCTCAGGCATTACAGCTTTATTTGTATATGTCCCTACTGACTGGGGTAAGACTGTTAGAGACCACAATACAAGGGATTTCCACTAGAACCCTTCAACAGATGGGAGAAAGAACTGTGTATTTCAATAGTGTTTGCTGTGACATTATTATATTATTATATCATCCCATTCCCATTGTTTGTTTAATATCGCCTTGTGCATAGGAAACACTATTGTCGATAAACATAAAAAAATATTAAACCTGTGGTTAACTAACCAGTTTTTATATGTGTGTTTAGGTTACTGATTTTATGCTTTTTGCATTTAAATGATCTGGGATGTGTTTACTGACAACAAATTAGCTACAATTGCTGTCCTAGGCATGGAGGCAGTCTGTGGGTGAAATATAACTATTTTGTTTACTCAATTATTATGAGTTGTCTTTGTAAGATTAATATGATCTGAGTGAAGCAAGCTGGAAAGAGATACTTTACTATGGTGGCTAGTGTTTGTGTGAAATATAATGTGGCCATTTTTATTATTCAGATGGCTGAGGTATATTGCATTTACAAACTGGTTATACCTGTTGAGTGGAGGTTGGGTGGCTGGCTGTGGATAAAAGCAACTTAGTCTTTTATAACATGCTCAGATTAAAATCTGGCATTAAGGACTGGTGTGCATTTGTGTGTTGGATTACTTACTTTCCAGATATTGTTTGTGTGAAACAAAGTTGAAACTTTTCATGATTTTGTAGAATATTCCTGGCTTTCCTTTATATGTTTGGTCTATGTCTCATAATATGTGTGGTATTCTAGTAAATCAGTGAGGATTACAATCCCTAAATAAGGGGGTTGCTGGCTGTGGATAATAAAAACAACTTACCCTCTCATTTGCTCATTTTAAAGTCTAACTTTATAGAACTAGTCTGCAATTGTATGAAATAAGTTGGAATATTTATTCTCTAGCCATGACTTGTGCAAAGCAAAGTTGAAAATATCCCTAACTTTTAATGTTTCTGCCTTTGCCTCATAATTTTAGTCTGCTCCTCATAAAAAAGTTGTTTTCTGGCAAATCATTGAATATGCAGTCATTACGTAATGTCAGACACTTAAGTTTTTAGACTTCATATACTTCAGAAAAGGCACTCCATTATTTTTGCAATTGTATAAGTATATAAGAGCAATATTTAAAATATTGTACTAATCTTGGGCCTTTATCCTTCATTACTTTTTCAGGCAGATTCAATAAAGCCTACATGATGTGTTAAAACTATGTGTGCATCATGGAGAGACGTGCACATTTGGTAGCGCTCCAGTTTGTATTCAGTAAGCAGCTACACAAATAAAAGTTCCATTTTCTACTATATATATATATATATATATATATATATATATATATATATATATATATATTTTTTTTTTTTTTTTTTGCTTTGTAACATGTTACGTGAAAAATATAATCATAGCTTAACAAAATTAGAAGCCTTCTTTGCAGAAAAATCAAAAGGAGTAACGATCTCCTGTTTTCTCCAAATACACAAGTCTCACCTTCAAGTTCCCTAGCTACATGGTTACCTTTTTATAGTGTAGATTCAAGCCTCTGAGCATGGTGAAGATGCAAATGAGATGTGAACTCATTAGAATGGCTGAATCCCAAACTTTTGACTTCATGTATCAGGTGTAAACATAGTGTAGGCATAAGCTGCTTTGTAAATTTTGGCCACTGATGTAATTAAAGTTACCTTAGAGCAATGCCGTACTTTATACAGTCCTTTGAAACATTTACACACAATTTATTAAAATCCCTCTATGGAAATGTCAGTGTAATTGTGGCTCGCACTCCTGTACAGCTGATCTCAATGTGATATGGTGCCCGACTCAGTATAAAGAAAGAGACCTCATTTTACATTAGTGCTAATCCTAGGGATTTCAGTTTCCTAGACATGGCAGCAAGAAGAGAAAGCTCAAGGCAAAACTGAAGTCATTTAATGTGTAAAGTAAGGTTATTTACATAAAATTAACAACCAAAAGAAGGAGTCACTGACACCTGCTTGATGTTTTCATTGTTACCCCCACAGTGACAGGGAATTTCAGCAGTTTATGCTTTCTCTGATTCAGTCTTTTCTTTTTACCAGCATACTTTTAAGTGGCGGGGTAATTATCTATATTTCCTGTAATCAACAATATGAGTCTTCTTCCAGTTTTTATTTCAAAAGTGGCAAACCTGTATGGATACCTTTAGATGCCTTGCTAAAATTAAGGCCAGGTTTTGTTATGCAATGTTGTAATGTATTTCAGCCTATTGAAGTCAGGCTTATAGTCAGGATTTTTGGACTTCATCACCAGTTTCTTAACTTTTTCACCCCACTATGAAGGCCAATCATTGTCACTAGGACATACAATGGCTGTGAAGTCGTGTGTGTGTGTGTGTGTGTGTGTGTGTGTGTGTGTGTGTGTGTGTGTGTGTGTGTGTGTGTGTGTGTGTGTGTGTGTGTGTGTGTGTGTGTGTATATACCAACTCTAAGATTGCACAAACTCAACCAACATTGGGATTGCAGAAACCTGAAGACGAGAAAGAAAGTTGGGGCAATGCAACACGCCTTCCTGCTCTTCTCTAAGTCTAGGTGCCCATGACAGGATGATAGGATGTTGGTGAGCTGTCTGGTTCAACACTGTGTGTGTCAATCAACTGACAAATGACAAGCAGTATGATTTCATGTGCATATCTCTCTACTATGTGATTTGTGCTGATCCATGAACTTCTCATAGACTTGGTTGTTCAGTGTGCCTTCTGGCTAACACAGCAAAGCAGATCAAACACAGTGAAATGAACAGTCCCATGAGGTAAAGAGGATAGCTCATCATTAAGGCCAACATGATATTTGTTATGTTCCTGGCCTGAACAGGTGGAGTGACCATCCCATCACACCTGGGTACGCCTGGTCAAGGGCTAAGTTGAATTGTAATATAAAGTGAGGGAAAGGACATCTCAGGCATAGCCAATGATCAGAATGCAGTTAAAGAAAAACAGACTAAAATGTACTTCTACAGGATATCTGCTTTCTTCTTCTTGTGTTATCTAATCAAACAAATCAAGCTGTTTTGATGCACTCTGTTTGCAGTACAGCTATGTTGATCAATGCAGGACGGTAATTTCCCTTTAAAAAAATTGACAATATTTTGAATATTTCTGTTATCTTCAGCTTGCTACATCATCAAACTATCTGTCTTCATTCAGAATCCAGTGCCCTGCAACCAGTTTTGACCAATACTTGAACAGTTTTACAAGCATCTGCCAACCATACATAGTTTTGTGGCACCCTATCTCTGTATGTCTACTATAACGTTATGATAGCCATATATATAATTACCTATGAACCTGTTTCACACCTCCCCTCTTAGCTACAATAATAACATTTTCTGCCCTACCTACTTCCTTCCCTTATTCCGTTCCTTTGAACTTCTATGCACTAATCACATGATCTATCATCTATTTGACAAACCACCTAATGCACCTCTTCATGTACTCAGCATTCAACACCTGCACCTGCTAATGCAGACATATCTTTTATAGTGTAATAGTTGCCTTTATTTCAACTGAATGTAATCTAATTATCAAATGAATGTGTAATTGTTAATTTATATTACTTACTGCTTGTTCATGTATATTACTGAGAAGTCTGTTTCTTCTTCTTCTTCTTTTTCGGCTGTTCCCGTTAGGGGTCACCACAGCGGATCATCTGTTTCCAGTTCTTCCTATCTTCTGCATCTTGCTCTCTCACACCAACCACCTGCATGTCTTCTCTCACCACATCCACAAACTTTATCTTAGGCCTTCCTCTTTTCCTCTTACCTGGCAGCTTCATCCTTAGCATCTTTTTCCCAATATAGTGAGTGAGAAGTGAGAACTGAAGTTGTATTCCTCCATTAGTGGCTTTGTTGTTTGTCCAGGTTTTTTGTGCTAAGAGGTTGAGAGCTATGGTGAGAAGTGAGAACTGAATACACTAAATGATAGCTATTAAGTTTCAGTCTTCATATTTTTCAAACTGCTGATTTATTATAGTGGTATGTTGCACTGACTGTTCAAAACATGCATGGTGCTAACAGCATTTTATTCTAGCAACTTTCCAAAATTATACAAGCAATGTTTAAAATGTGTCCCTGGCTTTTGACCTTTTGCCCTCCCCCCAAAAAAACCCTGAAATTGAAAATAAGTGGAGAAGCTGTACAAGATGCCTATGGCTTACACTACTGTCATTCTGTTTATAGTTTGGCCGTGGAAGTAGACTTTTATGATGGAAATGTTCTGAACTGGGCAGTTTTGTCATTATTGGTCCATACATTTTGTTTCATTGCTTAGTAGAAGACTGTTCCAAACTACAGATTTAAAACACATTCGAACAAGTGGTGATGTACAATACATATACTTGCACACACTCAGACTATACACATATCTCCCCAATCCATCTATTCAGTTTTCAATAAACCACTTATCTTGTACAGAATTATGAGGATGCTGCACCCTGTCCTGTCAATCAATGGGCACAAGGTTGGAAGCTCATTCTGGTCAGGGTGCCTGTCCATTTGGAAGATTGCTAGTCAATATACTACATGTATTCATACAATAAAATTTACTTTGCAGCCCAGATCATAGCTGCAAAGGTTTCACAGACCAACCCACTTGACCAGTTAAGAAACAAGATGTATGTGTTCCATTATTCATCAGATTAGACAGCCTTAACTGCATAACTAATGTTAATAATAATACTTTAATACAATCAGGAAGGTGAATTAAAGAATGTATACATGTATGCTTGCTCACCAATGGTGTCCCCCAGGGTTTGGTGCTGAGACTTTTTCTGTTTGGCATATACATCTCAAACGTAAAAGGAAATACCAAAGGGCTTTGTATGACTAAGTTTGAGATGACTGCAAGCTAGAAGCAGATATTGAATCCCCAGATGACTTGACTGCAAGCTAGAAGCAGATATTGAATCCCCAGATGACTTAACCATCATGCAGGAGGTTTTTCCTAAACAATAACTGGAGCCAGAATCATGAATTGAAGCTAAACTCCAAGAAATACACTATCATATCCTTTGGGAAGTAATCTACTCCAGGGAGCTGCCAAATTGACAGTGCCCCCTGAGAACTGACCCAGTCATTTGGCATTTGGGACCTTGGGTGTACAGTGACCTAACTTTTGACCAGTATGTGCCCAGAGTCATAAGAAAGCCTTTATATATTGCACAGTTTATAAACAAATTGATTGCAACTAGATCTAGAGATGTTATTGTACCCCTTTACAAAGCTCTCATTAGATCAATAATTTTGTATAATGCCCACTTTGGCATGTATCTGTCCAGACCCATGCAACAATTGGAATAATATCCACAGAGATACCTTACTAAAAGGATACAAGTCCTAAACAATAGGTCTTGCATGGACCACCTCAAAGATTTATCACTATACTCTGTATCCTACAGAGTGCTTAGAAGTGACATGTCTGGCATGCAAGGCATCCTCCAACCTAATACAGATGGACCTACTGAACATCAGCAAGTCAAATGGCATCAGAAATACTCAGTCCAGGTATCTAAACTGAATGTTGTGGAGAGATGGATATATATCACAGAGGCTACTACTGTTCCAGAACAGACTATCCATTCAAGTAAAACAAAGCTCATCCCTGTCCATATTCAAATGCAACATGGATCTAAGGATGGGTAATAGAAAATGTACTGCAGGATTGCCCCTCATGCGACTAATGGATAGAGGCAGTTCCTAAATGCTGCATCTCTTACATGGGTCCGCTCAAATTATCTATAGTATGATCACATTTATTCTCACTAGGGCTAATATACAATTAACAGCCATGGGATAGGTAAGACCAATCAGGAAATGTTAATTCAAGCACCAAAAGGGAAACTGGCTAAGCTTAAAATGCCCTTCAAGTGAACCTATGTTATGGTAGTAAATAGTTTTAAAAAATTGCCCTTTTTAGATCACTTAGTGCCCCTCTCACCCTCCGCACCCCCAGTCTTCAACAGCTTCTGGTGCCTCTGCAACTTCTTGATCTTGATAATGTGGTGTATATACCTTTAAGGATGACCATGCGTGTGTCCTACGCATGGACGCACACCACCCATACCTCCCAACAATCTCAAATTACTTCACTTTTATTCAGGTTTTTTAAAAGTTGTGCGCTTTCGGAGCTAACATCATCATGTGCGCGATGACATCAGCACAGTCAGCCACATCAGCCAGTCGGAACTGAGCTCAAGGCTTTCCCGGATGGCTGGCTGTTTGAAATTTGGCTTGCCAGCAACTATGACATCTGCGAGTGCGACTGCGAGCTGGTATGCATTTTATTTTCATGCAGCTGAACTACAACATTGGAAGGTATGCTAAATGAAGTATGCTTTTTATTTTCCTGTCCTGCACTTATACAAACAACGATTCTTCTTTGGAGGGTGTGTGTAGCTTCAAAAGTTGTTCTGCTGATAAATGCAAGTGGGACAAATTAAGCAGGATTTGGAATATGTTTTTCAGGTTTGTAGTAGTTCTTTGCCTGTTATGCTACAGATCCTCTTGCTAGTAGAATGGCAGTGGGTATTCCCTTAGTCTATACTGGTTGTAGAGGGAGTAGACTACGTCATGCATTTGTGATGGCTTGAAAGGAATGGTATTTGATAAAAATTCCTTGAATTGTTATAGAAGTCTGTGACACAGAATTCTGTTTACTTTTTTATTTTTAGGGTTGTTGAGGTATGCTGTGTCATTTATGGACTAACAAAACAGCTTGAGATTTGTGGCATAGTCTTTTGCTTGTCACTGAGTTATTCAATTTTGGAAACTTTTTAATAAGAAACATCTTTATTCAATTATCACTTATGATGTAGGCAATCATAAAATAAAAATAAACCGTAGTGACATATTTTCAGTTGCAAACTTTATACATTACGTTAATCTTTTGTACAGAACATTACAAAGTTCATTCAATTCCTGTTTCTGTTGTACAGGCTTACTTCTGTAAACTGAAAATCAGTACTGAAGCCAAAAACATCCTCTGCTTTATTACTTTGCCAACATTCATGCAGTTGCTTTGAGGAAACATTCTGTTGTGTGAGGTAGTTGCTAAAGTTTCCATCAGATTTTCCTTCATATCACTGAACTGTTTCTCCACTTGTTCATTCTGTAGTCAATGTGAATAGTTATATAAAGTGATACATTGGTTGACCTTTTTGTTAACAGTCTTGTTAGACCTATATGACATTTTCTGTTATGGGTCTTGTGTTGCTGGCTGTGTGTACTTTGGTTTAAGTATTAAATTGTGACTCTCTGACTATATGGACTAGTCTGTGTGACTTTGTAAATTGCAAAATGCTATTCATCATTATTGTAACACTGTGTATACAACTTTAATACACTTGTATTCATGTGCAGTAAGCATGTATTCCTCACACACAAGTACTGTTTGAGTTAATCTGAATATGAGAATTGATAAACTATACTTATGTAAAAGTAACTAAAAGAAATTTCTTTAAGGAAGGAGCAACAGTTAATGTATTTTTGGCGCCAGTTTTTATATTTAAACAATGTCTTTATTAGTGAAAGGATGTTCTGATGAAGCTCTATGTTATGAGTGAAAGCGTTTAATATCCATTTTGTATTTGTATTTTAATATTTTGTTTTATTAAATCGCAATAAATATGTTCCGCTGTTAAGGTGGTTACGTGAAGCAGAACACTTATCGGTCGAATCGTGGTTTTCGTTTGATTGTTTGGTTGGACACATCCAATTCAGTCGAATTGGCTGTAACCTGATTGCATTGTTGTCATCCATCTGTAATGTAGTGACAGTCCAGAGTCATCCACTTTTCTATCCATGTTCATATTACACTGTTGAAGAACTGGATATCTATGGTTCTTTCCTAATTCCCTCCTGCAAATTCCTATATTGCTTCCCCTTTGTTATTTCCCCTGCTTGCCCCCCATTTCACCACTTTTCTATCTATAATCACACCACAAACACACAAACAAACAATAAATCCCTGATAAAGGCTTTCACTTTGTTAGCACAATGTTTAGCACAGTTGTTTAGCACAATGCTGCTTAAACTCGCTGTGCTAAAGAAACACACAGTTAAAGCAGAGTACATTTACTCTAACATTTATTTAGACTGTCTAATGTATAAAAATGCAAATCCATATGTTTACTATTGACATAAATCTATTGACTGATGTTGCTCTTTATACCATACTTTTCACATTTGCCAAAATTATCACATTTACTTATGTAATGTCATCCTGAAAACATGTGTAAAAAATTAGATTGAGATGGATACTCACTCTGTGTCATTTGTTCTCATAATATAATCTCCTGCTCCTACACTTGCTGGCACAGGGAAGTTAGGCACAGGTGTTTTCCTTACACTTAGTTAAGTCCGAAGTGCTGACTGCTGCACCTTGCCACTTAGCGTATTTGCACTGAGGAAGGAGAACGAATAGAAATATAACTGTTTTCCCATTTAAGCAGAGAGCCACATTTCCTTGTTGCTTAATTCCTCACAAATGGGAAGAGCAATAGGAACAGTTCTTAATGTTATAAAAGTTATGACACAGAATTTCCAATATAAAAAACAAAGAAACTAGTGGTCTTAAAACTTCATTGATGAGCTCAGTCACAATGATTTCCAAAATATCATGAAACTCAAGTAGTTTTCCAAAGCAGCAAGCCTTTATTCATCACAGGCAAGTGATCTCCAGTAACAAAAAATAATCAGAAATATTGTAACAATGTTAAACATATCAGCTTTTATATACTTAGAAGTAGGTGTGGAAAGTATACATATCGTTTAATTTTAAACCAGCCTATTCATGGCAAACAATATAAACAGGGCTGTAAAAATGAATTTTGGAACAGACAAGTATTCATCTTCACACACTACTACTGATTAGATCAAACTAAAATTCTAGTTAAGGAAAACAGTACCTATCTATTTGCAACACACATTCCAAGATCATATATCAAGAAAAGTGTAACATACACATAAAAGGAGTTTTAACTAAAATTGCTTTAGGCTAACTAATGCAATGAAATAATGATAGCTATGTGTTTATCTTGATTCTTGATTTTAGTTCTTGTCACAGACCTGATGAAAGCTTGACTGCATTAGTCAGCCTTCCAATATATTCTTCCAAACATACAATGATGATGTTATCTGCTATAAATTGTCCAGCAACAGTGTAAAAGTCAGACATGTGCTGTGGTGTTTGCATTAAGTACTGTGTTCTCTAGCTTCTGTAATTAATTATGTAGGGGTTCTAATCTCACTACAGTCAACTTGTGCATGTGAGTGCACCATCAGAAAAGCATGAGTCTGTATCCGACTGTCAGCATTCCAGTCCCATGGAAAACAAATATTTTGACAGTCATACATTGCCTGCACATCCATTTTATACAGGCATCCAAACATCTCCCAAACACACAATTATGATATATAAATTGTCCAGCAACAATGCATAAGTCAGACTTGTGCATTTGGCACTTGCAGTAAGTACTGTGTTCTGTAGCTAATGTAACTAGTTAGGTAGGGGTTCTAATCTCACTGCAGTCAAATGGTGTGTTTGTGTTCATTTAGTTCATATTCTAGAGACCATCCCCAGGATTCAATAAACTCCATGTAGTGTTATTCCTACATGGAGTGAATGGTGTTCACTTCCACATCCTCTTCTCAGCAGAGCACCTTTCATATTAATGAAGGCACTCTACTGAGACGGCTCTGCAGACACGAACACTGAATGAGTGCAGGGGGTGTGTTGCAGTAGTGCTCGCAGATCCAACACACCTCCTGCACTGTCAAAGTGCCATACAGCACTTTTTAAATGCTTTCAATGTCTGCAGATACTGAAAGTGACTGATAACAGTAAAACAGTGTCCATGAACACTGAAATAGGTGTTAGGACTTGAAATAAATGCAGGGGGTGTGTGACAGGTACTTTCACACACACCCTGCATTGTGAAAGTGCCATACAGCACTTTACAAAGGAAAACAATGTCCACAGACACTAAAATCAATTAATTACAATGAAAGCAATGCAGGGGATGTGTGACATGTACCGTGAACCCCCCCCCTCCATTGTGAAAGTGCCATACGGCACTTTACAATGCTGCCACTGTCCGTGGACACTGAAAGCAGGATTGTGAATGGGAAGCAGTACAGGGGGGGTGTGACAGGAACTGTGACACACACCCTGCATTGTCAAAGTGTCGTACAACACTTTACAGTACAACTGTGTCTTCAGACACACAGCCATACCTGTCAACCTCTTAGTGCCAAATATCTGGACATAGGCCAACAAAATGGGGGAACAAAGGTCCAAAAATAGGGACATATTTTAAGTACTGCTCTTATAAACTTAGAAAGTTGATAGAGTAACAGGGTTTGTTTTAATATACATTTTCTGAAGGATTGGAAGTCTGTAACTCAAATTATGCCATTATTTAGTGACTTCATCCCATTGATTTGCAGAAAAGCACAAATTTTATGAGGAACAAAAGAAAAATATGAGCCAAACATCTGGGCAGTCTGCAAAAAGCTGGAAAGTTGAGAGGTATGCACATACCTCAACCTCTTCTATCAAGAAATCTGGATAAAGCCATGAAATAAATGTGGGACAAAGGTCCTAAAATAGGGGAACATTTAGAAAATATTCTTCATACAGACTTAGAAAGTTGATAGCATGACAGGTAGTGCATTACCATATATAAATCAGCATTAGTATTAATATATGTAATTAAAGTGGTTGCATTAAATTTGTTTTCTGTTATAAGTGAAGTTTAAGTGTAGCTGAGCAGGTTTGTGCATCGTGGTGCCTTGCTCAGCATTGCCTAAACATCTTATAGCAGCTAAATACAAATGCATAACTAAAATCCTCAATGGCGAGATAGCGTAGTGGTTAGAGTTCCAGCTTTACATGCAGTAGTTCACAATTTGACTACCAAGACAGGCCCTTCATTTTTACATGGGAAAGCATTGTTATATTTTTTTACATGATGTATTAATTGATATTTGTTAACCAGGGTCCTGTAGCTGGTCCAAAATTGAAGTATCACTGGATATAACATGTGAAATCACCAATGTAAACACAAGTGTATCATGCACTATAGTCACAACTCAAGGTAATGTAATAAAAGCACATAGGGGGACGTCATGTAAAGCAAATTATATACACTTAATAATATGTCGGCAATAATTAATTAATTTTCAGTTCTGAAATATTTTTTTTAAATGAAAACTGAGCAATGCTAAGCAGTGCCTAGCTCTGCTTAGCCATTATGAGCATTGCTTAGAAGTCTCATTCTAATACAAGTGGGACACAGTACAAAGTGGAGGCCTGGGACCATCTGTATATATATATATATATATATATATATATATATATATATATATATATATATAGATAGATATATCACAAAGTACAGTCATGCCTCTCAACCTCTTAGTGCAAGAAATCTGAGAAACTATGTAGAATTACTAATGCTTTGTGTATGTGTGTGTGTGTGTGTGTGTGTATATATATATATATATATATATATATATATATATATATATATATATATATCACAAAATACAGTCATACCTCTCAACCTCTTAGTGCAAGAAAAATGGACAAAGCCTGATAAAGTGGGGGGAACAAAGGCCCATAAATAGGGATATATTTTAAATATAGATTTTATAAGCTTAGAAAGTTGCTAGAGCAACATGGCTTGTTTTAACATATATTTTCTAAAATATTTCAGGTCTGAAACACAAATGCTTGTCATTATTTAGTGACACTAATTCTCACATCATCCCAGTGATTTGTCAGTAATCTATAACAGTTATGGGTAACAGACCAAAAGTATGAGCCAAACATCTGGACATTCTTTGAAAATCTGGATAGTTGAGAGGTATGTGTGCAGTCATGTAACATTAGGGAAAAAACACGGAGAGCTGCCAACCATTTCACCCAGCACCTTCTGAATTATTGTCAGACCAACACAACATAACTCTACACCAAATCAGCTCCAGGGAATTGTTCATGCATTTGCAAATATATATCATGCACTATAGGGATGTAACTGTAGAGAAAAACATACATCTGTGAGAAATTGTCTACTCATAACCATTTTCACTTCAGTCAAACCAACATACTAGTCAGCCAACTGACCTCTATAGTATAAAGACTGAACAAATATATCCTGATTGCCAGTCACAAATTACTCCTATATATATACTGCCCCAAGTCACAGTGTACTTGGAATCCTTAGGTTTTAAGGGACGTCTCAGTCTGCCCCTACAAACATATACAGCTGATAGACCACCAGCAACTGTAGCAGCATGCACATTCCGATAGAAAAGAATCTATGACACTCATATCTGCCCCTCTCCCTACTCAGCCCAACAAACATTTACACACTACACTGCTACACAATCTTGAAAGTCTGTTAACAATGGCCAGACATGCATAACTCTCAGTTATACAGATTTCCACAGAATGTTAATGGTTTGGGCCCATATTTATGGCCGCTTCCTCATAACATTTCTAGGATTCTGCTAAATCACTGGGATGATATCAGGAGTTAAGTTACTAAATATGATATACCATACCTCTGAACCTCTTAGTGCAAGATATCTGAGCAAAGCCTGACATACTTGGGGACAGATGCCCAAAAATAGGACATATTTTAAATATTGGTGTTATAAACTGAAAAAGTTGCTGGAGTGACCAGATTTGTTTTAACATAAATTTTCTGAAGAATGTGAAGTCTGAAACACAAATGGATGTCATTATTTAATTACTTCAATCCTCAGATCATCCTAGTGATTTGCAAAAAAACAATTGTATGAGGAGCAGACCAAACATAAGAGGCACACCTCTGGACATTCTGTGAAAATCTGGACAGTTGAGAGGTATGTCATATACACATCAGTGTCAGACTTCAAATCAAGCAGAAAATGCATGTCCAGACAAACCCTGTTAATCTCACAAGTTTCTAACTGTATAACAGCAATACTTACAATCTGTCCCTACTTCTGGAATTTTGTCCCCTATTTTGTTGGGCTTTCTCCACATGTCTTGTGCTAAGAGGTTGACAGGTATATGCAGACACAGCATGCAAAACTGTGGACATAGCACATCAATCCAAACAGTGGACAGTATTTCCACCTACCCTCTGTGATGCTGTAGCTTCCACACCTCCGTAATGTCCTCCTCACAGGCAAGGAATAGGGTCAAGACCCACATGAAGGACTTAATTATAGCACTATGTTGGCATGCCATTGCCTAATGGAAACACAACACAGCTGTTCTGGATACAATTAGCAAGTGGGAGACACAAATTGGTGCACAGGCCATCACCTGCTCATGATCATTACCTACAAAAGGCAAGCTCCTGCCTATGCAAAACAGGTCTGAACCTTTTTATGCAAAGACAGACTGCAAATACAGAAAGCTGCACTTCTGGATTACTCTGAGAAAACACTACAGCACTATAACAGGTATGTCAAACAATTAGGTATGTAATGGAATGCAGAAGGGGGACACAATAATGGGAAATAGGAAGTTAAACAATAGGTCTCAACAAGACTTGCTGGACTGACATGTTGCTGTCTGGTACCTACAGCCATCCCTGCTGGCTCTGTCTGCAGTGACATAGATCATAGCTCTGGCCCCCGAGTCACCCCAGCAAATGTCAGCTCACACTACTACTGGAGTGTCTGTTGTACAATACTGAATGTTACACTGCCAAGCCAGCTACCTGGGATGTTGTAAATATTCATATGTCACTTCTGAATACTACTATGATACATATGCTTGTCTTACAAATGTAAGAGACCTATATAGGGTATGTGCATAGTAAACAACTAGCGCAGAAGTGTGTACTGAACTGTATGTTATATACTGAGCTCATACCTTTCAACTGTCCAGAGTTTTGCAGACTGACTACATGTTTGCCTCATATTTGTAGTCATTTTCTCATACAGTTGTGTTTTGTCTGGCAAATCAGTAAAGACTGAAGTCATAACATAATAGCATACATTTGAATGTCAGATGTCATATCCTTCAGAGTATTCCTGTGAATGCAAAACCTACTTTGCTATCAACTGTGTTAAAGCAATATTTTTAAACTGCAACTATTTTTGGGCCTTTGCCCCCCATTTATGTGTGCCTTTGTCCAGATGTCTTGCTCTAACAGGTTGAAATGTATGACTGAGCTGCATAAACACATAAACACAGTGTGCCATACTGACAAAGAACATAAATGTATATCAAGTATTACCTGTGCATATGTATGTATTAATAGTAGTAGCTGAAAGCCTCAAACATACAGACATGAGTTGCAAAACATCAGGTAAATATGCTGTACTTGTTCTACAAATGTGTAATCTTAGTTTCAGTGCATCAAACAGACATAAATGTCTACAGCTACAGGTTGTTGTATTGGCTCAAAACAGAAATAATTACTAGTTTCATTATAATTACTAGGTTGAAATTAGAAAAGTGTTTAACTGTGTTATGACTTTGTGTCCAAGCCTACACCAAAAATCTATATGAGCAACTACATAGCTGTATGGCCTCAGCAATACCTGACTGGACAAAATCATCTCCCCCAAGGTAGAGTAAACCTCTGTGGTGGACAGCAGCAATACACAAACTCTATAATAGGTGGAAATATTGGCTGTACAGGGCCAAGAAGGAGAAGGTACCAAATTGGAAGCAATCTCAACTTTGTCTGAACAAGCAAATAAGGTCACAGGTGAATTACTCTAAGGTTAACTTTAAGTGCAAATTGGACACATCCACCAAGGCCAATCACAAGGCCTTCTTTACATATGTCTGCAATCTCAGAGGCAACACCCAAATCTGCTCTGTACTGGTGGTCAATGACACCACATACACATATGCCATAGATATAGCCAACCTGCTGCAGACAGGTTAAGTGAAAACCTCACCCCACATCCCCCCATCAGTAAAGGAGGAAATATACAGCACCTTCCCCCCTCCCCTCATCACCAGGGAGCAGGTTTGTAATGCCCTTTCAAAGGCAACAAACTGAAGTCTCCGTGGAACCTGATAACATCCCTGACTACATCCTACATGAACTCAGGCATGAGCTTTCAGCTCCATTACACACTGTAGTCAACTAAAGCTTGACCACCAGTGTTATTCTATCTGCATGGAGGACAGCTACTGTCACCCCTCTACACAAAGGTGGAGCATCCACTGACCCAGACAATCATATGCACATCAGCCTAACTAGCCTGATCTGTAAGACCGTGGGAGGCATTATCAAGGACCATATAAACAGAGACAATGGCAACCTCAAAATGCTTGAGCCCACACAGTCTGGTATTGTCAAAGGGAGATCAGGCCTGTTAAAACCTGGTCAACTTCTGTGAAGCAGTCAACAAACACATGGACGAGGGGAATACAGTGCACACTGACTACCTTCACCTAGCCAAAGCCTCTGAGAATAATCCCCAGTTGGCCATAATACATAAGCCTACACAGATAGGCATCAACCTGTATGTTACCAGATGGGTAGTTAACTGTCTCAATGATAGTACCCACTCAGTCAAAGTAGTGAAGCCACCTTTAGTAATAGACCCTTAAAAAGCTGTGTACCCCAAGGATCTGTCTGGGGGCCTCTACTGTTTGGGATATACTGTTCTGAGGTGCAAGACAAAACCAGTGGTCTGTGGCTGACCAGGTGAACAGATGACTGCAAACTGGCTACTGTCTTATACCCCCTAGTGATGTGAGCATCCTCCAAGAGGCTCTTACCCAAAATTAATGACTGGCGTCAGAAGAATTGCCTCAAACTGAATGCCAGGGAATGCATCATTATCCCTGTTGTGGTAGATGTCATCCACACTAGTTATGACAGTAATAACAATGTACTGAGCATGCAATCAGGCGTAAGCCGACTTGTGCACCAAGGTTGATAGCAACCTGACAGTTTCCCACTGCATTGGCACCATTGTACAGATGACTGTCTGCATGGCCCACTTCACAAATAAGGGTATGTCATCCAGGAACCAGGAGGCCATAGCATCCCTGTACTCCTCACTTATCAGGCCCATTAATGAGTACAATGGCACATTTGGCATGAACCTTGCCAAGCACAAGTAGCAGTTGCAGAGACCACAGAGGTTCCTGACTAGGAAAATCCAGGGTCTGCAACACCTATCCTATACAGATAGGCTGAAAGCCCTGTCACTCTACTCAGTCTCATACAGACTGATCATAGGTGACGTGTGTCTGGCTAACAAGGCCATTCGCAAACCAGCCTGGACGGAGTTTCTGCATATCCATAGAACAAACTCCACTTGCACAACTCACATGCAAGGCCCTCACCTGGTCTGTGATATGAATAGTACTCGGCAGGATAGATTTGTGTCTCAAACAATACAGTGCCTGTAAAATACACTCCCTTCCCATGTCTAGCAGAGTATCTCTCTAGCCTTCTTTAAGACGAAACTGGATGACTGCATTGGAAACACAAAAGTCACCCCTGGGATCCCATCTGTGCCCCAGCTAGACAGGGGAAACATGTGCTGACTCTGAAGGGACAGGGGCAAAAATCCTGGGATAGGCTTATGAGGACATCCAGGTCAATAACCTAGTATCATCTTATGAACCTATGCACCTAGTACTTTATACATTTCCTGTATGTATTGCAGACTGTCCTTCAATGTTGTCATAAATGAATCCCTGTGAGTCTGAACTGTGTAGTTACTGCATTGATTGAGTATTCTCTTGTTCCTTTATTAGTTATTATCACATATTGTTACACCTTGTCATTGTGTCTGGCCTGTATAGCACTAAGTCAGCTCTCAGAGTACTTGCATATGCACATGGTGACACTGTATAACTCACTCCAATATGGTCTTGGCCACACATCATTTTGCTAATAGGCTCATCACACAGTAGGATTTGTCACTCTTTGTTGAGGGCCTTACAGTAGCTGTTAAAGAGATGGATTGTGGAAGTCAGAACTACCTTAAAGTCTGGGCTGAAGGGCCCATAGGTACCACATCTGTGCCAGACTTTAACAGGAGTGTGTGTGTGTGTGTGTGTGTGTGTGTGTGTGTGTGTGTGTGTGTGTGTGTGTGTGTGTGTGTGTGAGATTCAAAACTCAAATAGCAAAGTGTGTGTCAGCTACTTGGCCAGAGACCTGAAGTCCTGGTTGGACAGAGAGGCTGACAGATGTTTTGGAATGACCTCTCTGCTGAGATGTTAACCTCATAGGTGTGTCAGTGTGGAGTGTTATTGGGGATGTGGAGAGAGAGGGAGAAATGATACCCACAATGACTGTGACCTCTGTGTGCTCTGAAAGGTAATTGTACTTTAATGTGCCCATACTTGTCATTCTGCAATTGTGTACATCCCTCACTGGTGGTAGTGGCAAGTATTTAGGCTCCATGATGATTAGGCCAGTCCAGGGGTGACACACTGATGGTACGTACTAGTGGATACAGATGGCATATCACATCATGTACCATCACTGAGCCCCTCTCAGTCTGACAATTTCATACTGGCTCATTTCACAGATTGCCCAGGTCTCCTTGACCATTCCTGGCATACCCGGTCTAAGTGATTGTGTACTCCACACCTGTATCTGATTGCCTCACACCTATGGCTAGCATACCTGGTGACCCCTGCAGCAGGACAGCAAGTTATAGGTAGTAGTAGTGGGTGGATGCTGGCACTGGGTCAGCAGCAGTGCATACATACAGAGCATACAGTGTAAGGGAATGGATATAGTACCAGATACCCAGGTACCATCACTGTACCCCCAGGGGTCTGGCAAGCCACATACACATTCCCCAAACTATGTGGACAAACATCATGTATTGTTCAACTGGTGTGCAGAAATACACATGTGTCTGGAAGGGAGGTCTACATCTTTCAGGCACATGTACGCATTCCACAAACATCTGGGTGCTGAGGATGTCAGACACCTATGAGGAGGTCACCCTACAACACATATGCACTGATCTCAGTTATTGTGTAGCTCGGATGTTCCTGGAATGTCCACATGCACCTGTAGGAGCACTCACCTATTTGTGGGATGTAGGCTTGAATACATTGTACTGTAACACTGCCCATAGGGGGCACCCAGCAGTCAATGGCACTGATGTGTGTGGACACATAACAACGCAGTCTGTCACAGCAGACAGGCCACTCATGGTATTCCACATACCATAACAGGTTACTAGGCTGTGGGCCCTGAGCAGGTTAGCCCATGTGTATGCAAGGCAGCAGCTGATGTCCCCATTCAGCAGGGACATAGGTGGTATCCCAAGGGTGTATGTGCCATTAACCATCCAGTTGACCATGTTACGCCTGCAAAGGTGTAGGTAGATACTTTGCCTGATGTGGAAAGAGTGTCCATTCCCCGGCAGGGTGATTGTGTGTGACACACATCCAAGCCGTCAACAAGGCCAGTCCAGATCACTCACCAGGTGGAGGATGTGTGTGTGTGTGTGTGTGTGTGTGTGTGTGTGTGTGTGTGTGTGTGTGTGTGTGTGTGTGTGTGTGTGCGTATGTGTGCGTGTGTATAAGCAAGCATTACAGTGTAGGTATTAATTTATATATGTTGTCTTCCCCTCACAGGTGAACATGGGAGTTGGTGTATCTCCCCCTCACAATCTGATGTCAGTGTCTTTGCAGTATCTGATGATGATGTGGTCACAGTGAGGCACAGGTGGGGTTGTTGGAGGTTGAATCTGTGCCATTGGCTGGTATCCCACTTTAACCCACAATGTCCCCACACACACAGTCAGTATGCCCACACATACCCAGTCCTCAGCAGCCACAGATAATGGACAGTTGGAGAGTGGTGACATGGAACAAACTAGTATGGTGACTATGGCAAGTGTGAGTGTAGACACTAGCTATAACCAGAGAACAAGCAAGGTCCCACACAGGCGGATGGACAGGGGTGCTCAAAGGAGGACTGCTGCCTATCAATCCCCTGTTATGAGTGTCACAGCATGTGTCACCAGATGCATGTTTCAGTCCATCATGGAGGCACAGGCACCTTCTGAATGCAACACTAGACAGATAATCAGGCTCATGAATACAACACTTCCTGCCATGCATGATGACCTCCATGGCCTTGGTGATGCCATACATTATTATGCTGATGTCATGGATAGACGGTGGGGTAAGACATTGTCATTGCTCAACTGTGCAATATCTGTGCTTCAGCATGTGGTGGGAGTAGGGCGTCGGCCACAAGGACGTAGGTCAGCAACAAGATCAGCTGAGAGTCCATGTGGCCGTGCACATTCACACTCCCATAGTGGCAAAACCACCAGCACTACCGAAGGGAGGGTGCTGTCCACACCACAACAGAGCAGGTCATGGGCACCTGGTCCTGGCTGGTCCAGTCAATGACACAGATCCAGCAGACAGCAGTCATCATTAGGGAGTAGTACTGCATCTGGTCTTGGGCCTGGAGGTGCCAGTGAGACTCCTGGCAGAACCAGTCCCCATGTTCATGGCTGGAGATAGTGAACTGTACATCCTTCCATGTATGGTCCACGGCTGTCCAACATACCCCTGTGTAGGGCAACCACATGGCTTGACTGTGTGCATACAAACACTCACACATCTCTATCACAGGCAGGTCACCACCAGACACACACAGCTCCTCTGCATGGCCCAGTTGAACAATAACAACTCCATACACAAACACACATGATGTCAACTGTATGGCCCAGCCTATGCCTCCAGAAAACCCACGCCACACCCTGTGCATATGATGATACTTGTGCCACATCCCTGTTATCCATACCATCAATACAGGGACTTGCTAATATGAGTCTAATGCACAGGGTGAATTTAGTACAGTGTAGAAATGTAATTCTGTGTAAGGTGCTGTCTGCTGGCAATTATTATGGGTACACATCAAAGTGTATGTACCTTTTTAGCCATGATGCATTACTGCTGTTAGTACTACTAACTGACTGTAGTCTAACATACTGTATTCTGTTTGTGTTCCAGGTGTCTGTGTGTCTGCAGGCTGTGGGCCTGCTGACATTTCCAACGATGAGTATGGCAGAGTGGAAACACAGTGACCTTTTAATAGCTAAGGTACAGCTGTATATGTACATGTTTACCAGGTGTGTATGCATGCAACAGCATGTGAGGGACACTGGGAGCAGAGAGTGTGACCTTGCATACATACCCCTTGACACAGCCAGCTAGCCATCATACATGTCACCTGGATGTTCTGTAGTACCACAGGCTCATACATACAGAGGAGGTTACTTGAGTACTGACACTAGGTCCCTCACAAGCTTAGCCATTAATTTAACCCCAACAGATTCACCTATCTTGTGGGCACCAGGTAGTCGCACTTGCAGGATGGTATAGGCATACCTCTTAACTGTACAGTTTTCAACAGAATTCCCAGATTCCTGCCTAATATATTTGGTACATTTTCTCATAAATGTGTTTTTCTTGCAAATCATTGCAGGTTGACATCAAAAAATAATGGCAGACATTATGAGTTGCAGACTTCATACCTTTCAGACTATCTACGCTAATACAACACCTGTTATTCTATCACTTTTATAAGTTTGTAGGAGAAATATTTGACAAGTGTCCCTATTGTGTGGCCTTTGTCACCCCATTATTTATGGCGTTTTAAACATTTCTTGCTCTAAGAGATTGAGAGGTATGGGTAAATATGGTGGCCATACCTCTGACCTCTGCATATGTCTGCAGATTGTTCTGATGTGTGACATAATTTTTTTCCATCTGTCATAAACATGTGGTTTTCTGGTCAATGTTTTGGAAAATCATGACAGACTGACATTGCAAATTAATGACAGATATTGTCATGTAACAACACATACACTTTGGAAGATGCATTCAAATGCATGACCTGTTCTGCTATCTATTTCCCATGTGTGTCAGAGCAATATGTGAAGGGTGTGCTCAATGTTTGCTGTTTGCCCCAGCTTTCCATATGGCTTCAACCAGATGTCTTTCTGTGAGTGGTTGAGTGGTATGCTAGTACACACACACACACACACACACACACACACACACACACACACACACACACACACATACATTCATGACCTGCCCCTGCTGATAGCCGAACCTCTACCTGTCCAGTTTTACAAACGATACTGCTAGATATATAACAGAAACACCAGAGAGGTAATGTAGTGTTGCAGTGTCTGCCACTACTATTCAAGTGGGTGAGAATGGCAGGGTCTGTTAGGATTGCCAATGATGGGTTCAGAAGCCCTTAACATGGTAGAGCCACCTGAAACACACATACACTGCTGCATGGGGACATGCATTGAAACACACATGCACGCAGAGTTGACACCTCTCATATTAGATGACCCACCTATCTATTTATGTACAATGCAAAGTGATATGACGATTGCATGCACCACAGTGCCTTTGTGTTAGAAAATGTGTAACTGTGCTTGTAAGGTTGATGACACATGTAGGGGCTGCAACTATGTTGGCAATGGGGAGTTAAGAGGGTGGAAGGGGCACACAAAATGGTATAACCATCGCATACACACAGTAAAGACAGCCACAGGGGATATGCATACAGAAGCACATACACAGTTGCCAATAGATTACTAACCCTATATATCCACTTGTATGTACTACAGTGCTATGTACACATTATATGCACCACAGAGATTATATGCTGGGGACTTAACTTACAACCTCTTACAACAAGTAATCTTGGGAATGCCTTCATGGATGGTGGGATAAAACACCCAGAATGCAAATGGTCTCATATATTGCTCTTACATACCTAGACAAGTAGACTTTGTATCAGCATGATGTCTCAGACAAGTACAAAGTCTGATGCTAACATGTCTGTCACTACGGTACCTGTGACATATTTTGCAATGATAACTCATAAATGCCCATTGTTAGGGGACACAGACAACATATAGGTTGCAAACATCTGGTTATTCCATATACATCTATACAGATGACTGGTATAGGCTGTATAGTGTAACATGGTGCATGTAAGGCAGATGCCATTAACTGCCTCCTTAAAGTAATGCCATGGGGAGGAAGTCAACAGGCCTTAAAATGGTATAACCAACACATACAGTGAATATGCTTTACACAGAAACAGGTGCCAAGGTGGTTAGAAAATCCTTCTGTGTGGCCCACCTAATCACAAAAGGGTTCACATCTAGAACAAAAGAGGTTATTGTGCCCCTCTACTCATCACTCATCAGACCCATCATAGAGTATGATTCCCCATTTGGGATGTACCTTACAAGACACCTGCAACAGCTGGAAAGACCACAAAAGTACCTCACCAAGAGGATTACTGGCCTCGTGCATATGCCCTATGCAGCCCGACTGAAGAAACTCCAGCTGTACTCAGTTGCATACCGCTTACTCAGAGGTTATCTCTGCCTGACACACAAGGCCATGTCCAACCCAGAATTGATGGGCATGCTCCACCTAAAAAAACACATCCCCAAGAGCCACATGCTCTAGAGATCTAAACCTCACCACAATGATAAATAGGATGTGCTGGAGGGATAGATTCATGTCCCAGAGACTACCCATGCTTTGGAACAGGATTCCAATCTACATTAGGCAGAGCCCCTCACTAACACTCTTCAAAAGAAACCTTGATGAGTGGATGGGAAACAGAAGATGTACCCCAGGGATCACTGCAGAGGCTCTGCTGGACAGAGGCACAGGGAACTAATGGCTCTGCTGGACCGAGGCACAGGGAACTAATCTAAGGGGGGTGGCGAAAGCCAACACATTCTGACTAGGCTTATAGATGCCCTCAGGCAGATAGCCTAGTACTTACCTATGAACTTATGAACATATAAACAGTCCAGCACCTCAGTGATATACTGGCTGGGGATCACCTGCTTGTGTGTTATTCTTCTTAACTGAAAAGTCATATCCTGGTGTATGGGTAAAGAGTGCATTCTACTGAGCAGAGATGTCCATTATATGTGTGGTATATTCCACATAGCACTGTGATTTCCAGGTATGTCAGTGGCAGAGCAGTATAGGGTAATGTGGGGAACCAGTGACAGACATTTGTTTATAGGTTGATAGGTTGATATGAGGTTACTAGTCTATTGCCCTGAAGCCCTTATAACCCTCACAGATGACAGTGTACCCCATGTTAAGACATGTCAGCCCTCAGCCCCCCTTGGGGAGCAAGGACACAGGTGGAATCACAGGACTGTGACTGTTTAGTGTAAACATTGCTGAGCAGAAAAGGCCCTCCTCTGGACATGAACATGTACATTTCTTGAACCAGCTAAGCAGCCTCAGGCACACCCCCTTGCTTAGCTCTGCATAGCTGACCACAAATAGTAGCCACGGAGCTCCAATGTGCTTACACCAAACATGACACACACACCCCCTTTCATGTCAGCTGCTTCTTCTGCTTACACCACCAAAGTATAGCTCCTACATGCTTAGGTACCTGTGGACACAGTCTCCCATTTTTCTATTCAGTAAATTTAGCTCATTTACATACCTCTACTGGTTTTACCATAGTTACACCATTACACTGGAGCCTATGTCCATAGCAACCAAAGTTACCTGTCATTGTTATGAGTCTGCATAATGCCCACTATAATGGCAGAATTACTGTTTCACATTTAATTGCCTTTTTACAAATTTTTAAATATTTTCTGCATTATCACATTTGTGCGCCACTGTGCTTAAACGTCTGAAATCTGCCAAAAAAAAAAAAACATTTGATTTTTGCAATTTTGCAACACTTTGTCATGCCAATGGCCATGGTTTTGGCCATTGGCATGCCTAATAAACATAATATGTGCTTTACTTTAAGCTGTCATGCCCCTGTTTTTATTTTTGCAGAAATGTACATGGTTACTAACCGTATACACTTCTGCTGTGGACATGGCTCCGACACGGATGCCTGTCTGTTTTCTGAATCACAAATTCACCTTGTTTGCATGGATTTTACCAGCAAATGAGGTGATTCGCATTATTCCATCATGTCCATGCTGGAATAGTGCTGGGAGGCTCATGCACACCCACAGCCTTGTTTACTGGATTGCACAGGCTCCGAACTTCATGTTCAAGCTGTGGCACTATGCTTACACAGAGAATAGCTCCATGCAAGCTTTACAGAATTACCCACTATTTCAGAACAGCATGTGAGATACTCCTACTACTACCATCTACTTCTCATCAGACACTGCTGATGTCATTAGCTATAAAGTGTCTGACACTAAGGAAGCCAGATTTGTGCTGTGGTGCTTGCATTAAGTACTGTGTTATGTAGATAGTTAGGTAGGAGATATTATCTCACTACAGTCAAGTGCCGTGTGTGTGTGTGTGTGTGTGTGTGTGTGTGTGTGTGTGTGTGTGTGTGTGTGTGTGTGTGTGTGTGTGTGTGTGTGTGTTCTTTCAACAATCAGTCTGGCGACAATTTTACAACAGCATGCAAGTCTACAGCTATGTCAGATACTCCTCTGAACATCTTCTTGATAAAAGGGCATTGTCTAATTTCTAAAATCAGTACTAGAGTACTTTGTTTACATGTTAATGCTGTGTAAGTCACAGGTTCACACAGAGGCAGGGTTTTCAGAGAAGCTTGTTAGCATACTGCAGGTCAGATTTCACAAACTTCAGTGAAGGAGGATTATTATAGGAATTGCTAAGAGTTTACAGTTTATCCTTTTGTGTTTTCCTTCCCCTGTGCATAGGCTATTAGATTAGTTGAATGACTGGTTTAATCTCAGCCAGAGATGTTATCTAGCTACACTCAGATCTGCAATCTTTGCAACAGTGAAATTACATCTTCTTTAGTATGTGCTAGTTTTTTGTAAAACTTAGTGGAATGATTATCCCAGCCTAGGCAAATGTATTTTCTTTTGTTTGTTTTTGTTTCATGTTTGTTGCTGCTTGCTTTTTTTCCCCTTCACTGGTAATTATTTTTCATATGGTCAGCAATAGTGTTTTGCTTATTAGTGCATGTAATCATGCAGGCATACATTTATAATGAGACAGTTTCCCTCATTTCACAGGATAGCATTGCTTTGGGCAGTTGCAATTTGAAACAAACCTACTGAGTTGCAAATATCCTAACATTACAGAAGAATAAAATCTTACAATGTCTCAATAAAAATGTCAGACAACTTTGAAATTGAATCCTGTTACTGTACTAAAAACATTTTCCCATTAGCCCTTCAGAAATCACACAATAACTGTTTATATAATACCAATTCCATCCAACTGAATTTCTTTTCTTTTCTTTTTTCCTCCCTGTATTGTGGTAAAATGTTTGGAGCTTTGACTCCTTTCCTAAGTATTTGACTGCAGTAGAGTTACAATGGTTACCATTTGAAAGCCGAGAAAAATGCAGTCTGTATATTTCCCCATATTTTCATCTGTATGTGCATAAGTATGCATGCATTATATAATATATGTTTATGTTCATGTGGTTGTAAAACCACAGCCTTGCTATGTCTTACTAACAGGCTTGCCTTTCAAGGCATTCTTGAATGTCTGTCAAATCTGTATATGCTGGATATGTGATAATGCGTGTATTTTATTAAAACTATGTATGCAGTGCACATAATTGTTTTAGTGATTTACTTCACTGTTAATATTGGAATTCTCATAATTTTTCTCAAACTTGACTCTTTTGTGATGGAGATAGCTGTGTTGACTAGATCATCTACCCCCTTATCAAGATGGAAATACATAATAATTTAAATAAATAAATGCATGTGCCATTATGTGTTTAAAATGTATTTGCTGTATATCTTTATGTCTTTATAAATACACATATATTTCTTTGTCTACACGCACACACACATACGCACACACACACACACACACACACATATATATATATATATATATAAATATATAAAACATTATTATGTGTTTAAAATGTATTTGCTGTATATCTTTATGTCTTTATAAATACACATATATTTCTTTGTCTACACGCACACACACATACACACACACACACACACACACACACACATATATATATATATATAAATATATAAAACATATGTATGTGAGTCTATATAAATCTGTGTCTGTATTTGTGTGTATCTCTGTTTATGCATACAGATGTACTATATGTGTGCTGGTGGATGTATACATATATGCATCCACACACTCATGCAGTGGCATGCAGAGGTATTTTGACTAAGGTGATAGTGTAGCTGCCCTAACAGCATCTGTGTCACTGACCCTTTGTTGGTAGTTTTACAAGTAACAGTCCTTTCCATTTGTTATATGCCAGTTGACAAGACTATTAAAAGTGTGACTCAAGTAACAAGAGTATTCTTGCCTTCAGTCATCTACATTTTTAGAGGTTATTATCTTACTTGTGTGTTGACACACTCTCAGACTGCACTGGATTTTTTTGTCAGGATAACTATTGCTATACAAGGCACTTAGGAAGAAGCAAGCTCAGCAGCAGGTGGCCAGGAATAATTACATGTAGACATCAATTTGCCATTGCAGAACTGGAGTAATCCAGGATATACAAACAGAAGGCAAACAAGGTACTCCCAACTCAAAATGGAAAACATATGTATAGTTCAGGCTGGGACCAATCAGCAAAAAGGGTAAGTTGGAGAATAATTGAACATTACGCTATGTTGCTTTCCCAGTGGACTCAATTCAATAGAGTGGAACTGAAAACAGCACCAGCACCAGTGTGGGTACAAATTCATTCACAGTATCAGTCAACATATGAGAATGACAGCTAATAAACACCCTCAGTACAGGTAATTAGGTATCTTACAAAAGGATACTACAGCAGTTTAGAGACACCTGAAAGGTGCAAGGTTGTACAGTTGTATGGCTCATATTAATAAAACTACAGAGGGCACACACCCTGCTACTGTTAGAGACTGATTAAACCAAATTGAAGGCAGCATTACGCCTGGCAAGCTATCAGCTGGCTGCACAAAGCCATGGAGTGGCAGTGTGAACCTTATTGGATAAACTCCAAAATATATGTCATCATTAGTACAAGAGATTGTTTTCATAGCCTGTTGTTTATCAACCCTATATAGAGCATTTAGCTGGTCAGAATAAGAATATTCTAATGATAAATAGGAGCAACCTATGACTAATCAAGAGGTGAAGGACTAGGAGCCACAGAATGGAATGTAGTACAATGCCTACAACATCACCAAGCACTGTGCCTACAACACAGAAGTCCACTCACACAGTTTCATCCTAGACTGGTACTTAAGAAGGAGTAGTTTTCTGCCATGAGATTGGTACCCTGCTTACCCAGCTTCAGGTGAGGTCTGTATTGGAGAAAGCAGTGGAGTAGGGAAGCTTGGACACCAAACATATACCCCATGCTCAGTTAGATTTCACACTCATTTAGTGTAGCAGCAGATTCTCGTGCAATAAACAAGGACATCACGGGGCAACATCAAGAAATTAGGATGATGGAAGTCCAATCCTTATGAAAGATAGCTGAAAAATAACCTCTTCTACCATGCCTAACATTGTTGTCATTTATTTGCAGAATCTGGGTGTTAGCTGTAAGACACACAATGCATCTCCCAACAATACCTTTTGTTGACTGGGTTTCCTGCATGTTTGATTGCCTCAGTGCCTGGTACCTTGATGATGCTCTTCTATGTGAATGGAAACACCTATCTTATATATCACCTTCTGGAACATGTTGACATTACCTGCGATATATTATGGTACCAAAGCTATAACATGTAAACTTTGTGTTAAAGTCCAAATTATGATATTTACACTGAGGCCACACAGTTTGCTGAGCTGTACACCCTTCTGTAATCCTTACTGCTACCTACTACTCATGGTGATAGTTATATCAAGCATTCAAATGGCATTGTTGACATGTGCAGTTCTTGCTCTTTATGCCATTCTTCAGCAGGTAGAGTGCTGTCCATCATTATGGTACATGGCCCATTCCACCTTGCCTGATCTCTTACAGCTATGCAAAATACACCCCACCGTGAACACCCACAACAAAGACTGTAATCTTTTATAGACACAGAAATAAAACATGTCTGGCACAACTGATTTCTATCCCAAGGAATCCTATACTAACTGAATAAACCTCCTATGCATGTCAAGCAATACCACAAATGGTCTGTATTCAGTAATATTCTGGATGAATAGCTGGGAAATTATAGATCCTCTTTGGGGTATATGGCATGGTGCTTCTTGACCATGGAGCATAACTCACTCGACAGTGCTTGGGCTTAGCTGTCTATGTTTTTCAATGGTCTTTTGAACTGCATGCCTAGTATATACCTATGAACTTATCAACCTAATATATAATTACCAAGTAAAGTAAACTCTTGGTTAACCAGCACCCATGGGGATTGGTAGATGCTGGATAACTGTAGTTTCTGGTTGCTTGAGAGTTACTATTAAAAATAGACCTGACTAATACTGTACCCTATACTATTTATTTGGTTTGACTTGTTCTTAAATTGGGGAGAGAGGGCATTTATTCCTATCTTCCTTTTTAAAACTTTAAAACTCTAAAAATATAAGGTATGTTTCTGAGGGGTAGGAAACAGAAAGCGCACCACATTAAAATTGTACTGGATTTCTTCAAATTTTTTTCTGGTTGCTTGAGAGTTCTGATTGCTTGAGTTCCGGTTAACTGAGAGTTTACTGTATCTTACAAATGTCCATGATGCATATAGAATATATATGCAGATAAATACATCAGTTTATTGATAAATGTATTTCTATAATCCATCTCATTTGAATGTCATTATATGGTCATTAGTATATACTAATGACCACACCAATTTTCATACGACTATGATTGTGCTACAGATATCTCTGAATTGTACATGCCCTGCATGACAGCACTTAATGCACAGTTTACCTTCACACACTGCTATTTTTCCTTTCTGAATACCTCCTACTGTGTTTTATGTTCTGTAAGAGTACAGACTATATACACACATAACATGGTACCTATAAACAAACATTTAATTGTGTATTTTAATAAGTAATGAAAGCAAGAAGTAGATGTGTACTGTACTCTCCAAGGTACCGTGAATTAATTAAACTTAATATCTGTATGAAATCATTTAATTTATTCCCATTATTTCTTTATTCAGCTTTTTATTTCTGTTTACTTATGGATTTCAGTTTGATAACCATGTAAGTGAATGACTGACAGACCCTTCTGAGTCACAACTTGAGCTCCGTGATGTAAGACACAAACAGAAAATTGTAAATGGAATAAAAAATGTTATCACTTCTGACAGAATGTCAAACAGTTTAGTTAAATGCAAAATAGAATTCAAACAAAATGATAGTTGAAAAAATATACGAAATGGAAATGAGGTCAAGCTATAACTACAACTTTGCAGGAAAAATGAGCATTATTGCTCACGCCTGAAATGTTTGTATGTATGTACATATGTAAAAAGTATAAATATAGATAAGCTGTTTAACAGAGTAGCTATGTAAGTATCTCTCCATTTTTATTTATTTTTTTATTTTTGTGTGCAATGCTGTTCTTTAAACTAAGTGTGAAGTTTCATCAGCAAATTATCTCTTTCCAACAAAATATCACATTTGCTCCCACTTGCAATTTACACTGTTTCAATGTAAAACTATTACATTATAGCAAAAATAGCCATCTATGCCTATATATATCATTAGTTATGAAACAGTTAAGTAAATAAAACTCTGACTTCACATGTCACTTGTGTGTTTGCTTGCTTGTTTATTTATTTTGTAAAATAAATGAAACTATAATTTCACATGGAGTATGTGTGTCTGTTTACTTATTTATGTGTGTATATATATATATATATATATATATATATATATATATATATATATATATATATATATATATATATATATATATATATATATATATATACTGGCTAGTTCTAATTAGGGAAAAAAAGATATTAGTGTATAGGGATAGACATGCAATAAAAGCCATTAATTTCTTGTGATTTCATGACATTTCGGTTAGAATTGAAGGCATACCTCTCAACTTTATAGCATACAGAGAAAAGCCTTGACAAAAACATTTCATTGGCTAAAGTAGTTACCAAAGTTCAAGATAAAAGAGTAGAGACCAGTAACTTTACTCAAAATTGTTACACAAGATCAGTAAGGTACAAGCAAAAGACAGAGTTCATATGACTCAAAGATGACTAGTTACTCCCCAGGAAATACCATCTACCACTTATCCCCCCAATGTTACTAAAAGAACGGGTCCTCACTGCACTATCCAGAGCTAAACACACTACAGCAATGTGCCCTGATAACATTTAGAGATGCCTCTTTTAATTTCTCCAAATCTTTTGGATTTCTACTACCATGAGAGGAATGGACCCCATTCCTAAGTCAAAGTATGATAAAAGTTCATGAAATTAGCATTGTTTCAATCTTTGATGTCAGCCAGTAGTGCTCAATGCAGCACCCGCAATGTGCCCAGTAATGACTCATTTCTACAATTTGTACAGTTACATGTATTGGTAACATATCTAAATACACTTGTAGATTATTTTTTATAAGACCCATTGCTCCTACTACTATTGAAACTGTCTGAGTATCTTTCTTCCACATTGCTCTTGTTTCTGCCTGCAAATCTTGATATTTAAAAAAAAAAACTTTGCTAAAATCTCCCTGTGTTCTGCTTAACTGTAACAAAAAAAATTACAGTTGTTTCCTGCCTTTCCTGTAACTAGTCTAGTCCAGATACAGATTTGCTATATCCAGGACTGTTTGTAAGCTTCTGAGCCCCCCCGCCAAGCATGTCTGAGTTGGAGGGAAGCCTGCTAGGTTATCAGTGGGAGTGGTAAGCACTAGGTAACCTATCTACCACATAAGGAGTGGTTTCTGGCCCAGAAATTGTAGTTATTGGCCGTTTGGGCAGTTTTTCCATCTCTCTCAACTTATTGATTTAAAAGCCTGCATTTGCACTTGTCCCCCCCCCCCTTCCTGTAACTAGTCTAGTCCAGATACAGATTTGCTGTATCCAGGACTGTTTGTAAGTTCCTGAGCCCCCCAAGCCTTTCTGTGTTGGAGGGAAGCCTTCTAGCTTATCAGTGGGAGGTGATAAGCACTAGGTAACCTATCTACCACATAAGGAGTGGTTCTGGCCCAGAAATTGTAGTTACTGGCAGTTTGGGCAGTTTTTCCATCTCTCTCAACTTTCTGATTCAAAAGCCCGCTTTTGGACTTGTTTCCCCTCCTTTCCTGTAACTAGTCTAGTCCAGATATAGATTTGCTGTATCCAGGACTGTTTGTAAGCTCCTGAGACCCCAAAGCCTTTCTGTGTCGGAGGGAAGCCTGTTAGCATCGCAGTGGTGGCTGGTGACTTCAAATCAAAGGGGGGCTGCAGGAGATAGCCGAATGGGTGGGGTCAATGGGAAGGGGTGCGGACAACTAGAAAGGGGAGGAGCTATGCTCAAAACCACAAAAACTAAACTTTAATTAAATATGCTGCCCTGGGTGCCAAACCCTCATTATGAGAGTCCAATCAAGACAAATGAAGTGTAAAAGAATAAAAATATTTCAATGCATTGGCTGCTTGACAGCTTACTTAATATCTAGATGGAAACAAAAAGGTTGTGAGGCATGAAAAAATAAATTACTTTTTAAATACATTACTGGAATTCCAGTCAAAATCAAGTATAAGAAAAACAAGCAGCACTCAACTCAAACCGCTTCTCCTTGCACTGCAGTTCTAATTATGATTTATAAAGTACCAAGTAACTTGCTGAAAGTAGCAATCTCTGTGATGCCCCAACTTGTAAAAATGTTTCTTATCCAAAAAAGACCTGCTGCCTGACAACTAACTACTTGTTTCATGGGGAAAACATGATCAAAGTAAAAAATGAAAAGCAAACAAGCTCAAGATACATTGCTTAAAGGATTACTGTACAGGTTATGGACCACACATGAATGGCATTCTGTTTAGTTTACGGGTAAAGCCCTCAGAGATCACTGGAAGTCTCCAACAAGTGTAATGAGCTTCTTAAAATAATGTAATCCTGTCCTTTATTACAAATACTGTCATATGCATTTTAATACCCAACGCTTATACGTTATCTAGCTAAGTATTCTCTGCATGGCAACAACAGAAAGGCTTCAATGTTGGCAATTCTTTAACAGTATGCTTATTAAAGCTTACTTGCATGTTATGATCTCAGACAAGCTTACCTGATGGTCATTAAAGCATTGCTACTTAAAACACAGAGCAACAGGCACTTTCTGAGTAATAAGCATAAATCAACAGTACAAAAATATGACAGAAACCAGACCATTCTGCAAAATCAAGAACAGATGAAAAGCCACTTTAGTACTTGTGTCTACCTTGGATGGGGGGATAGCCTACACATTTACACTGCATAACTGCTCCTTGCCTTGCTTGGACACATCCAGAATCACTACATGGGGGAGTGGGGTGCAACAAGTATGTCACAATTTGAAATGTCTCTGGCTGACTGTGATGGCCCTGACACATTTGTCATACCTCTCACTCTCAGAGCAAAGCCATACATAGAAGTGGGACAAAGGCCCAAAAATAAGGACAATTTTTAAATATTGCTCTTATAAACTTAGAAAGATAATAGAATAGTAGGTCTTGCATTAATATGAAATTTCTGAAGGATATGAAATCAGA
Source organism: Protopterus annectens (assembly GCF_019279795.1). Lineage (NCBI taxonomy): Eukaryota > Metazoa > Chordata > Ceratodontiformes > Protopteridae > Protopterus > Protopterus annectens. The sequence goes on from NC_056745.1 coordinate 376,254,948, forward strand.
AACTGAAATGTCTGTCATTATTTTCTAACTTCAGTCTTTAATGATTTACCACTAATTTGCCAAAATAAACAATTTTATGAAAAATGGACCAAAAATGTGATGCAAAAATATAAAATAGCCATACAATACAGATGGGAACCTGTCAAAGAAGGGACACTTTTTTAATAATAGTACTGCTAACTTGAGCAGCTGACAAAATAAAAGAATCTACATGCATTTCTGAAATAAAAGTAATCTATAACTGATTATTACAGTTATTTCTTAATTGTTAACCCTCCATGTTTTCTTCCAAAATTGCTATTTTGCGGAGGGATTATTAGGGGAAGAGCAACATTTTGAGCCAAATTCAGGGACAATTGAGAGGTCTGGCTATGTCTAATTCTATAAAGCAATTTATTTGCATGTACCTCTCAACCTGTTAATGCAATAAATCTGGACAAGGCCAAATATATTGGGGGAACATATAAACAGTACTAAAAATTGCTCTTGTATAAACTGAGACAGTTGATAGAATAACAGGTCTTACTTTAGCATGCATTTTTCTGAAGGTTATGAAGTCTGAAATTCAGTGTGTCATTATTTAGTGACTTAATTCCTAAACGATTTTCCAGAAAACCACAAATATTATGAGGAACAAACCAAAAATAAGACGCAAAAATCTATTCATTCTGTGAAAATCTGGACAGTTGAGAGGTATAGTTCAGCTGGGGCTGTCTTTGAGTTTGCCGCCCTTCCCCCTCACAAATCATGGTCGAATGGAGCCCTCCCCCCTGCAGCCATTCCAATGATCCATCACTTGGCTATTTCACTCCATTTACCATAAACACTAATGTGCATACTGCTTTACTTCTATGATGATTTGGATTTCATTTGAAAGTTTTATTTTGCATTTTACAGCACAAACACTAAGACATCTGCTAAACAAAGCAACGCAGTCTCACAATGAAAACAGGCTTAGCATTAAAAACTTCTCTGCCCTTGAAACTCACATTCAATGAAACAGCATTGAAACCCACATTCAAAGAAAATACATTTTGCCAGTTGCAGATAAAGATTAACTTTGGGCTGTTTTCAAATCATAGGCCCCTTGCACATGAAACATACATGTGCTCTTTGATACACCTTCCTGATTCTACTAAATTATATTCCTTGTACAATACAGTACATTTGTTAGACGGCATTTTAAATTTATTGTTTTGAACATTTTTCCAGTAAACAATGAAACAAAATGCATGCACCAATGACAAAACTACCCAATTCAGAACATTTCCATCATAAAAGTCTACTCAACCTTCTACAGTCCACCAGTATCAGTAAATATGCACAATCTCTAAAGTAGTAAAAGTCATCTGAATAATTCCACATTAAAGAAATCTGTAACAATGAAGAGGTTGCTGCTAGCAAACAACTTTATATGTCACTGTTTATTCATCTACAAATAAAGTGCCTGTTGCCTTTGAGGAATAAATTGCCTATGTTGCATGCATTAAAAAAAATAAGCTAGTAATATCACAATAGGGACTGTATGGCAAACTGATAACAGGTTCAGGTTCATAGTTACTACTCTAGGTATCTTTGCCATAAAGGACTGCAGCATCCAGCCACTTTACAACACAGTACAGTATCAGCAATGCATCTATCTACTGTGGGAGTAGAACCCACAACCTTCTGCATCAAAAGCAAGTACACTACCTGTTGTGCTATTAATGCAAGCAGACTCAGAACAAGCAGCACTAAAGTTTTGTTCCCCTGCAGCTCTCAGCTCCTTGTAAAATCTACTCAACATGCAGTTGTATCTCTGAACTTTGCAGCACAAGAAATCTGGAAAAAGCCGAAATTTACTGGGGGGGGGGGCAAATGCCCAAAAACCCGGGACACATTTTAAACATTGCTTGTATAATGTTGGAAAGTTGCTAGAATAAAATGCTGTGTTATCACCATACATTTCACTGCCACATCTTTAACCCAGGAGACCCTGTGTAAAACAGTCAGAGAAACATACCACTATGACAAATCAGCTGTTTTGTAAAAGAGAGGAAGACAAACTTAAATGGCTGCCATTTAGTGAATTCAGTTCTTGGCATAGCTGTCAATCTCTAGGCACAAAACACCTGAACAAAGCCAATAATGGGGGGAATACAGCCCCCAAAAATATTCAGTGAATTCAGTTCTCACTATAGCTCTCAACCTCTTAGCAAAAAACATGTGGACAAAGCCAGTAATTGGGGGGGGATACAGCCCCCAAACATTCAATGAATACAGTTATCACCATAGATAACTCTCAACCTTAGCACAAAATACCTGGACAAAGCCAATAATGGGGGAATACAGTCCCAGAAATAGGGACAAATTTCAAATATCCATGTTATAAACTTAGACAACTGCTAGAACAATTTTGTGTTACAATGTACTTTCTAAAGAATATGAAGTCTGAAAATCAAATGCCTGTTATTTTTTAAACATTTAACCAGGAAACTAGCCTGACTTGGAACAAAAGACAATTTTCAGCAGAACAAAGAGAAATGCCAGACACATCTTTGCAAGATGGGAGAACATGCAGACACCACACAGAACGCACCCCAGCCAAGAATCAAACCAGAGAACCTGCAGCTGTTAGGCAGCAATGCTACCAGTGCACCACTACACTACAGACTTTGCAAGGAAAATGTTGATCCAGAAACCACAGATTTTATGAGGAACAGAACAAATATGAGACAAAAATCTGCAAATTTTTTAGAAATGGTGGTGGATAGGGAATTCAGATCCTTGCCACCTGCATCCAAGGTACAGTGTTCAAGCCTGAGTATCTCCATCCATCACCATTTGCTCTCTCTAGCCACCATTATATAGTAACTGGGGCATTTTACACACACACACACACACACACACACACACCCTTCACTTACCTGCTGTATGTCCCACCCATTCAACAGTCAGACGAACAAAGCAATCCAGCCAGCGACCTGAAGCAGTAATCCATGAACGAAGCAATCCAGCCAGTGACCAAAACACCTACCTCCTGAATGAAGCCAAACCCGCAAAATGGAGCAATCCAGCCAGCGACCTGAAGCAGCAATCCAGCCAGCAACCAAAACACCTACCTCCTGAATGAAGCCAAGCCCGCGCAATGAATGTCCCGCGAGAGCAGCTCACCCCTCTCAGTCCTCATTGGGTCTGCCAGCTCACCTCTCTCAGTCCTCATTGGGTCTGCCTGCAGCCAAAGCAGTCCGAACCTCCTCTTATGTGCGATCATCACCGCACTGATTCCTGGGTGCATTTGCAGCAATGATTGCTGGGTACCTGTCTGTCTCTATCCGGACTGCTGATAAAGGCAGTCTGAGGTCTTCAAATGCCTCTGCGCATGTGCAGAGGAGTCGGGACTCGTGCTTTTTTTTTTTTTGTATTTGTTTTTTAGTTTTAAAGATTTTTCTTTTGTGTTTTCTAGGTGGGAGGGCTGCAGTCCAGCAGTCCGATAGCACGAGCCGCCCCTAGTGTATCAGTGTGAGTAATAAGCACTAGGTAACCTATCTACCACATAAGGAGTGGTTTCTGGGCCAGAAATTGTAGTTATTTGCCGTATGGGAAATATTTCCATCTCTTTCAACTTTCTGATTTAAAAGCCTGCACCTGTACTTGTTTCTTTCTTGTAACTAGTCTAGTTCAGATACAGATCCTTAGTTTTAGCACTTGAATTTGCTTATTCATGCTCAGCACTTGTTCATAACTTATTGTAAGCACTAAATAAGCTACAAATTACTACAACACTCAACCTTCCTCATTACCTAGAGGAAAACAGTTTTTGCACTTAGTTTCCTCACTTGCTTAGAGAAAAACAGCTCTTGTACTCACTTTCCTTACTTGTCTAGAGGAAAATAGTTTTTTATTCGGGCATGTCCAAGGGTTAGCTCCCAGTGTTCTCGCCTGTCTATCTGATGAATATGGGCATCTTGAGGCAATGTAGAAATTGCCTCATGTACACAGACAACCCTCTCCTCCTACCACCCAACACTACAATCTGTGAGAGGTGCACTTATCTAGCCAAACGCGAGGTAAAGATCTCTCCAACCAAGACTGAAATTAACAGTCAAGAGGAGAAGGTAAACACTTGCACCACACCACACTCATCACATAGTCCCACTAAACCTACACCACCAGAATCCACACATAGAAACACAAACATATTCGTGGAGGCTCTCAATAATAATCTGCTCAAGCAACAGAGACCTCCAAAGCAGAAACACAAGCAACCTCTACCCCCAAACACAACCCAAATGACACATAGCCCACAGACTCAGTGTGCCACTCAACCACAGCCCATAAGGCAAAACAACGTACCTAACACACTAGTCATAGGTGACTCTATAGTCAGGCACACTGATGTCCCACTCAGCAGGCTAAATAAGGAGAAGGTTACTGTCAGCTGCCTTTCAGATGCCAGGATCCGCCATATATCCCACGCACTCAGGTCACTCCACAAGTACAAATATGATTCTGTCATTGTCCATGTTGGTGTGAATGACCTGAGACGTACTTCCCTGGACTACATAAAAAGAGACATGGAAGAGCTCTCCGATCTTGTAGTCCAGGCAGGTATGACCCTAGCCCTGAGTAGCATCTTGCCATCACCAGAATGATACCGCAGTACAAGGACAAAATGAATGACTTAAACAATTGGCTAAGCTTCTGGCGTCATTCTAAGGGGATCCAGTGTCTGTCTTCCTGGTACAACATGGTCAACAGACCACAATGCTTTGCCAGAGATGGCCTGCACCTGTCACCCCTGGGATTCCGGATACTGGCTAAGGCTCTTGCCGCCCCTATAGTGCCTTTTTTAGGCAAAGTTCAAATGACAAATTCACCACTGTAACAGGAACAGGCAAGCAAAAACTGTGGGTAATGCTACTCAATGCTAGAAGTCTAAATCTCAAAATGCACTACCTCGAGGCACTCCTTAAAATGGAGAACATCGATATCGGTGCAGTGACTGAGATCTGGTTCAAAGCTCCAGAGAGCACCCCTGCATTACCAGGCTATAACTCATACCACACTTTTCGGCCACCTAACCTGGACCGGAACACCAAAGGTGGAGCTGTGTCCATATTTATTAAGGATATCCACACCTCTAGGCTAGTTGCTCAGCATAATGCATCTGAGGTCATCCACGTGCAACTAACTCTGGGCAAACTGCAATCCAAATTGTAGTTTGATACAGATCCCCCACCATGCCCCAGGATTCCCATTCCTCTTTTCTTGATATACTAGAAAATATTAGGGTTCAACCAAACACCCTAATAATTGGCAATTTCAACTAACCCACCATTAACTAGGAAAACTTCTCATGTACCAACTCCTTTCTGGAATTCATTAAACTCCAATGCCCTGGATCAACTTATCCACACCCCCACTAGGGGCAACAATATCCTAGACCTAGTCATTACCAACATGTGTCACCGGTGTTCCATACCTGAAGTCAGCTCCTCACTGGTCAGATCCGACCGTAAGCTAATCACCCTAGATATCCACATCCTGCCTCCAACCCCCCATTAAGGAAACCATAGTAAAAAATTTCTCCAAAGCCAAGTTCATGCTTTTTAAGACAGAAGTGGTGAACTTCATGACACCCATGCAGATGGACAATACAGTTACGACTGCTGAATCCTACACAAATGCACTCTATAAGCACTTACACAAGTGCATGGATTATGCTATCCCAAACAGAACCAAGATGGGGTTGGAGGGAGGTTGGGGTGGTTTTTACAAACATAAGGTAAACATAAGGTGGTTCTCACATGGGATAATGGCTATGGCTAAAATGGGCCAAAGGGGCCACAAGGCCTAGTACTAATCTATGAAACTATCCTCCAAAAAAAAATGAAGCCAATCTGGTGGTCCCCTGCCATAAACAAACTCTACAACAGAAGGAAGAAACTGTTGCAAAAGAGAGTAAAATCCCCATGAGTGGAGGAGCTCCCTGGTCAGCCTCAGTAAGAAGCTGAGATCCCTTATAAGATCCTCCAAATCTAGCTACGAAAACAAAATTGCCACTGATTCTAGGGACAACCACAAAGCATTCTATAGCTATGTCAGGAATCTCAATGGCAAAACCCAGATCTGCTCTGCGTTACAGCACAATGGCATGAAATTTACAGAACCAACTGATATTTCCAACATCCTGGCAGATAGGTTCAGTGCTAACTTTACCCCCCTCTCACCCCCCTTAAAGGGCCCATATCTATACAGGAAGAATGCAGAGTCCCTGTAATCACAACTACCCAGGTAAAAAGCTACACTCTCTAAAGCCAAAATCACAGCATCCATGGGACCGGACAGCATCCCAGGCTGCATTATACACGAACTTCAGAATGAACTGGCTTCCCACCTAAGCACCATGTTCAATCATAGCCTCACATCAGGCTTTGTGCCCACTGAATGGCACACAGCAACAGTTATCCCTCTCCACAAAGGGTAAGCCACCACTGATCCCGGGAACTATCGCCCCAATAGCCTGATGAGTCTGGTCTGTAAGGCAATGGAACGTATCATCATGGAACTTATAGTTTATTATATAATTATTTTGCTGTGCCCCTGTCGAGCAGAGCCACAGAAGTGATCCCTGGGGTGAATTTCCTATCTCCCATCCAGTCATCAAGATTTTTCTTGAAGAGTGCTAAGAAAGAAATTATGTATTGTTACTATTATGCAAGAAGCCCAGAATTTCCATATAGAAGATATTCAAAAAGATTAAGACAAAAATTAGAGGAAAGAAAAATACTTACACAAGAAAAACTGTCAGAAGCTTCAAATGCATTTTTGTATTCATTAATACAACAGATTCATGAAAAACATTATACAGACAAAGAAATTTTGAGCCACTTGGAAAAAACTAAGCAACCGAGGAAGTGCAAAAATATAAAGAACAAAACCTATAGACTTTTAAAAGGCATAAAAAAGAAATATGGACATGGGAAGAAAGAAAGATCTGATATGCTGCAATATTTATGCAAAGGAGAAAGCCACAATAATCACTACAAAAAAGCAGTTCCAAAAATATTTGAAGAGAAATACAGGCAAAGGCATACAGGTGTGGAAACTTTCACAATACAAAAAATAAGATCACAAAGGGGGAATGTAAAACAGAAAATTATAAAGTAGAAGTTAAACAAATAGAAGCTGAAGTTATGGAATACTTGTCAATAATTTAGTGTAGAAAGTCTAACACAGGTTATGTCACAGCATGATGGAACAATTAATCACCAGAGTAAGGATAAACAGGAAGAGTGGGAGACATCTGAAGAAGAAATATGGAAATGGGAAAGAAAAATAAATTTAATATGGTGCAATATTTATGCAAAGGAGAAAGCAAAACAAATCAATACAAAAAAGTGGCACCAAAGATATTTGTAGAGAAATACAAACAGTGGCACCCAGCTATAGAAGATTTCACAATACAAAAAATAAGAAAACAAAGGGGAAAAGTAGAAAAGAGGATTAATAATGGGGAAGTTAAAGAATTAGAAACTGAAGTTATGAATTACTCGCAAAGTGAAGGATTTAGGGTAGAAAATCCTACTGTAGTAACCTCACAGCATGATGGAACAATGAGTCTAACAAATTAAGGAGAAACAGGTGGAACAGGAATCATCTGATTATTTGCCACATGAAGATTCGCTTGAGCTTTCATTAGGACATGAGTACAAAAGTTAGCTGGAGTTGCACAGCAAGGGAAGGAGCAAGAAACATTGGCAATTCTATTGCAGTCAGTGTTGTGTAGTGATAGACAAGTGAATTCCCATATGAAAGCATGACAGATGATGCAGGATGCAGCTGAAGATAATATGCCACAGGAAGATGTTCAGGAACTTTCCGTAGAATGCCTGCAGTAAACAGAGAACAAAGAATGTGCTCTCAGTTTAAAAGAATATGATCTAAGGCAAGAGTTACTTGATTTAATAGAGATGGATAAACATATTAAAATCAATGAAAAAAGATAACAGAACATAGGCACCAGAAGCTGTTGAAGATGGGGGGGGGGGGGCAGAGGGTGAGAGGGGCACTTAGTGATCTAAGAAGGGCAATTTTTATAAATATTTACTACCACAACATTGGTTCACTTGGAGGACATTTTAAGCATAGCTAATTCCCTTTTGGTGCTTGAATTAACATTTTCTGATTGGTCTTATCTATCCCATGGCTGATAATTGTATATTAGCCCTAGTGAGAATAACTGTGATCATACCATAGATAATTTGAGGGAACCCATGTAAGGAATGCAGCATTGAGGAGCTGCCTCTATCCATTAGTGGCATGAGGGGAAATCCTCAAGTACATTTTCTGTTACCCATCCTTAGATCCAAGTTACATTTGAATATGGATTGATGAGCTTTGTTTTATTTTTATGAATATTCTGTTCTGGAACAGTGGTAGCCTCTGTGATATATATATCCATATCTCCACAACATTCAGTTTAGATACCTGGACTGAGTATTTCTGATGCCATTTGAGTTGCTGATGTTCAGTAGGTCCATCTGTATTAAGTCGGAGGATGCCTTGTATACCATATATGTCATCTCTAAGCACTCTGTAGGATACTGAGTATAGTAATAAATCTTTGAGGTGGTCCGTGCAAGACCTAATGTTTAGGACTTGTATCCTTTTAATAAGGTATCTCTGAAGATATTCCAGTTGTTACAAGAGGCTAGACAGATACATGCCAAAGTGGGCATTTTCAAAATGATTGACCTAATGAGAGCTTTGTAAAGGGGGACAACTACATCTCTAGATCTAGTCACAATCAATTTGTTTGTAAGCTGTGCAATTTAGAAAGGCTTTCTTATGACTCTGGGCACATGTTGGTCAAAAGTTAGGTCACTGTACACACAAGTTCCCAAATGCCAAATAATTGGGTCAGTTCCCAGAGGGCATTGTCATGATTTTCACACCAGTTATTATTTCATAGGTTCATAAAGTTATTATTTGGGACAAACCTTCCTGCATGATGGTTAAGTCATTTGGGGATTCAATAACTGCTCCTAGCTTGCAGTCATCTCAAACTTAGCTGGCCAAAGCCCTTTGGTATTTCCTTTTACTTTTGAAATTTATATGCCAAACAGAAAAAGTCTCAACACCGAACCCTGGGGGACTCCATCGGTGATTAGTCTCTTTCCCTATTTTGATCCCCTGCATCCTGTGAGCAAGTTGGCAATGCAGCTGGTGACGTAAGTGTTTGCTCCTACATTATTCATCTTTTGTACTACACCTGAGTATGGGATTGTGTCAAAAGGCTTGGCCAGGTCAAGGCAGTGTGGTGTGAACTGTTTTACTTTATCCATTGCTTTGGTAACAAGAGTATAGCTTAAAATTTGCCCATGATTTTGAGCCTTTCACACTTTCCTCTGGGCTGTTTTCAAACACATTTTAGGGCCATGCATACATGTAGGCATTCTTTGATTCACCTTCCTGATTGTATTAAATTATATTCATTGTATAATACAGCACCAGTTGTTAGAATGTGTTTTACATTTGTAGTTTTGAACAGTCTTCTAGTAAGCAATGAAACAAAATGTATAAACCAATAATGACAAAACTACCCATTTCAGAAAATGTCAGCCATAAAAGGCCATTTAAACTTCTGTCATTACAATCCACCAATATCAGTAAATATGCAAAATGTCTGCAGAAGTAAGTCATCTAAATAATTCCACATTAAAGTGATCTCTAACTAATGAAGAGGTTGCTGCTAGGAAACAATTTATATTTCATTGTTTCATCTACAAATAAAGTGGCTTTTGGCTTTGAAGAATAAATTGTCTATGTTACATTAAAAAAATGATAAGTTAGTAATATTGCAATAGGGAATGGAAGGGAAACTGATAACAGGTTCATAGTTACTAGGTAGCTGCTCCAAAGGAGAACATTCACTAGACTGCATTATCCACTCTCTTTAAAGTACAACACAGTACAGTAGCAGCAATCCATCTACATACTGTGATAGTAGAACCCCCCAGCCTTCTCAGTCAAAAGAAAGGCCACTACCTGTTGTGCTACTAACAGTGCAAACAGACTTGGAATAAGCAGCACTAAACTTCTTGTTCCCTGTAGCTCTCAGCTTCTTGTAAAAAAAAAATATTTATTTAACATGAAAGTCCAACTTGGAACAAAGCCAATTTTCAGCAGCAGAGACCCAGGGAGAAATGCTCCAGATATGTGTCTTTGTAATGTGGGAGGAAACCAGACCACCCAGAGGAAACTCACATAAACACAGGGAGGAAGTGCAGACTCCGCCCCAACCAAGAATCAAACTGGCAAACATCTTGCTCTGAGGCAACAACACTACCACTGCACACCCACTTGACACAACCAAATCACTTAATTTCCCAGCAGAAGAAATCTGGAAAAAGCCAAAATTTATTAAGGCAAAGGCCCAGAACCAGGGACACATTTTAAATATTGCTTGTATAACCTTAGAAAGTTGCTAAAATAGTGTTTTGTGTTACCATGTGTTTCCAAAAAAGGTAGGAAGACTGAAACTTAAAGGGCTATCATTATTTAGTGAATTCCATTCTTAGTGATTTTCCAGAAAACCACAAATTTTAAAAGGAACAGACCAAAACTATGTGCCAAATGTTCTGTGAAAATCTAGACATTTGAGAGCTATAGACTCATCTCCCTGAATCGCAAGTGGTGGTTTGGGTAGAGAATGCAGGATGTTGTATCTAAGGTACAGGGATTGAGCCTGGGTAATTCTAACCACCAGGTATAAGTAACTGGGGCATTTTACAGAGACACACACACACAAAGGAAATCTGTAATAGTATGGGTATTAAAGATGTAGTGGAAGTACTAACCATAATGATTGTAGAGAAGGAATCCCATGTGGAGGATAATAATATTGAAATGCAGTCTGCAGGACAGTATCAAACAGGATGTTTTTTATTGAAAAAAAAATCTGACTTAGAAGTACATTCTCAGTGTTAGTGCCACATAATAATTCTGAGATGCCAGTCCATGGATAGCACTAAGGGCAAGACTGCTAACACTGCAGAATATATTTGTCTCTGCAGCCTGTCACTATGTGCATCTGAGTACTTCATTGAAAAGACCCATTTCACAGTTAAACCACAACCTCATTATGGTTAGGCACATTGCTTGGTTTACACAAGGCTGCTGAATCTGACAGATGTTAAACACATTCCAAAATCTGTTAAACCTAAACTATCAATTAAGTGAAGTTAGTGGGATCATTCCATCAAAGCAGACTGGGCATAAAAATGTCAGCACATGGCAGTCCAAGTACAGTAGCTAATCTAGAAAGGTGTTAAGTTCGGAATGGCATATATAAGACGGTTAGGATTTTGGAACATTTGAAAGTGCAATACTGCCAATCTGGTAGTATATTTTATGCAGTCACACCACTCTGATCAATTATATTTAAGGTGTTTATTCTTATGTATAGCTTTCCAGTTGCTGGATTTTACTTAGATAGTATAAAACTTTTTTTTTTAACTTTATCTCCCCCTTTGTCTACTGGCACGTTTTGGTAAGGTTGAAAAAGAAAAGCAAACCAGATAAGATGCTAAGCATCTTTTTTTTTTTTTTGCACCCTTGCCCCCCCCCCCCAGCAATCAAGAAACTTTCCAGGTGGTATGAGTCCTTTCTATGACCCCCCCCCCAAAAAAAATACTGAAGTAAATAGCCAACTCCCTGCTGTTCCGCATTGGGTAAAGGAAATGCTAGCAGTATAGAGGAAACAATTGGTCCTGACTTGGATCCACCCATTGCCCACTGGAAGCAGCCTACAACGTACAACACCTTACAGCAGTTTGGGGAACTGTGGCATCAGATAAGTAAGTACTTCAAACCATTTTGCAAGGCTTTTCCATACAATTTCAGCAGTTGTCTCACATTTCTTTGATTCCCATGACACCAGTTAATCAGGTACACATTGTTTTAAGTGTATTGGACCAGATTTTACTAACAATGGTACTACAATGGGTCCTGGGTTGCCAAAAAAATCTCAAGGTTTTATTCAGGTCTCTTTCTTGTCCCAAAACATGATGAAAAGTATATACCTTTCAAACCTTGTTAAGTTTATTTTAACAAAGAAATTCAGATAGATAACCATTAAGACAGTAAGTATTGCCCTTCACCAAACCTTGGCAACTCTGAATGTTGAGGATACATACCTACACATTCTAGTGAGGCCTGCTCCCACAGAAAATGTATGAGATTCTGGGTTGCCATACTTAAGGAGACAGCAAATTACCATTTTCCATACCTTAACTGCATATGACTGCCTCATACTAAAAAAAAAACATCTTCAGTTAGTCAAAACACTAGATTAAAGTTATGATTAAGTGTCAGTTACAGGAAGGTCTTTCTGTCCATCCTAGTGACATTTTGAGAAGCAGTTAGACTGTGTTCAGGTGAAAGCATTTCTAACACACACACACACACACACTCACACACACACACACACACACACACACACACACACACACACACACACACACACACACACACACACACACAAAAACAGAGCAACACTGCCTTCATAAATAAAATGGAGCAAAACTGCCTTCATAAATAAAACGGAGCACTTCTTACCGTGGGTAACTCTGGCAGCAATGATGTGATCAGGAGCATTTTCCATGCACTTTTGTTTTAAATTCACATTAGCGTGCAATGCACGCTTGAGTCTTCCATTGGGTCCTCCTTGGTCTTGCAGCTGTAAAAAGTGGGGGAGGGGTGCTCCAACCCTCCCACCCCCTTGCTCTATGGTTCCGGCACCTGTGAACAAAGGATCGTTTGTTGCCAAAATAAAGTCATAAAGCAAAACTGTAAAAAGGGGAAGAATCTAAATACATCATGGATAGACTACAAAAAACATTTGACAGTATTCCACATTCATGGATGAAAGAGTGCTTAAATATTTATAATATACACCCTATAGTGATTAATTACATTACAGTGGCCATGAAACAGTGGAAAACCACTTTGCAGTTAAGCCATGATAAAGGGATAAAAATTCAAAGGGGGATATCATTTTCTGTTGGTACTGTGGCATTATCCATGAAGATGGTAGAATTCTGATCAATGGTTGGCTCATACCTGCCATCAACACATAGTCTGAGAGCTCAGTTATGTCTCTCTTCATATAGTCTGGTTAGGTACGTCTCAGGTCATTTACATCCACATGGACTATGACTGAGTCATATTGGTACTCGAGTGACCTAAATGTTTGCATCATGTGATGAATCTTGGTCCCTGACAGTCAACTAACTGTAAACTTCTCCTTATCCAGCCTGGTGAGAGAGACATCAGTATGTCTCACAATGGAGTCTCCTATGACCAAAATGTTGGGTTGTGTGGTGTTATGACTCATGGGCTTGATAGTTAAGGCACAATGAGATGTGGTTTTTATGTGTTGTGGTGGGAGTTGTCTAAAACAATGCCCCCACTGGGACATACCTCACAAAGTACTGAAAGTGATTCAAAATACTTCAATGTTTCCTCAACAAAAAGATCTCGGGTCTCAGTACCTCTAGCTACTCTGATAGACTGAAAGACCTATCTCTTTACAAAGAATCCTACACATTCCTGAGGGGGACTTGTCCACTAAAGTTCTCATGCAATGAATGACCCAGCACTCTAAGATCACCATCACCACAATAAAACTAGTTGAAAACCTATACTATCACATCAGCAATACGAGATGGTATGACAAGTACCTCACCCAATGCATTCCACATCTGTGAAATAGGTTGACATTGCAGATCGATCCCAGTACATCTCTTGCAAACTTTATAACCAGTTTGGATAAATGTAAGAATTCAGGACAAAACCAATAATAACAGCAAATCTATTTTTTCAAAATGTGTTGTTTTCCTCTCCCAAAGAAAAGTAAATATTATTTTCTTTCAGTCTTTTATGGATGAAATCAGAGTTTCATTTTTCTGACCTTGTTATATCTACCAGCAAGGAAAACTACTAATGTGAGTCTGGGTGTGTTATGTACTGCCTGATTAACATACAAAAATAATAAGAATCATAATAATAATAATAATAAAAATGTATTACTTAGGTCAGTTGTAGTTCATAATACATTTTTTTCAGCCAGTTTAGGTCTAAGTCATTTACTCACACAACATATTCCTACCCAAATGTGTCTCAGCATAGGCCTCAGCTTTAGTAAGCAATCTCATTAAATGACAAAGAACATTCCTGAGTGGTGATCTTTAAATGTGCTCAAACTGGTCCCTGTGTAATACAAACACAAGCTATTAGCACATAATTTTAGCTGTTGTCTACCATCACTGCTAGTTACAACATAAAAAACAGCCAGCGGGGAGAGGGGTGGTTCACAGCTGGGTTTCTGTGAAGATACTGAATAACATTAGTAACCCTCCTCCTCCATCTTGTTATTAAAGTTTTACTGCTAAATATTTCATTTATTTATGTATGTGCGTGCATATGTATGTATGCATATATGTAGCTATTTAATTTATTGAAACCAAAAAGTAATAAATTTTCCATCATAAACCATAAAGGTACAATACACATGTACACGCACACCTCTTAGTTCTCCCGAATTTGGGGAAACACATCTAATTTGTTCTCAAAATGTTGTTCCATCTCTTCTAAATTTGAAAATTATTTTGAGTTAATTATTTTTTCTTTGTCCATAATTCTGTGGTACAACTTGAAAGACATGACACATTCAAACACACACAGATTGTGTTAACACATATGCAGCTATTTACCACATTAAAGGAGTAGGCCACTTTTTCCCTTTTGTCAGGCTCCAACTGGCTACAGAACAAAAAAAAATCATGTTTAATACAGTCCTTTCTAAAAAAACTAGTTACAATTAAAAAAATGAGTACACTCATCAAAACAAATAAAATGTCTCCAACTGTCTGATCAGTAAATAGGGTCTGTTACCATGGATATGAACTTTCCCACTACCTCTGTTACCAGCTTGGTTGATATGGGCATCCTGAGGCAATGTAGAAACTGCCTCATATTTACTGGCAACAAGTTAATTTTTAACCAAACTAATATTATGTGAGAGATGTATTTACACAATACCACTAGAGGCAAAGCTCTCACATAAAAGTACTCCTAATGTCAATAAGTTTGTCAGCAGTACACACACTGCACCGATCACACACAATTCAAAGCAGACACACAGACCCACATATGCAGAGGCATTTAAATGTAACCTACCTAAACCCCAAAGATCCCCTAGGTGAAGTACACATAACAAATTCCATCAGCAGCCCTGAATGCACTCTTTCAAAACAACACCCACACCAGCCCATACAGCCACATCTCATGGAGCCTCTACTTCTAACCCCATAAGGCAAGCCACTATAGAAACCAAAATTGTAGTCACTGGAGACCCCTTTGTGAGATACACTGATGTCACTCTCATCAGGCTGAGTAAGAAGAAAGTCACAGTCAGTTGTTTATCAGGGGCCAGGATCTGCCACACTACAAATGTACTCAGGTCTTTGGACCACATGAATCAGTATGAATCAGTCATAGGTCATGTGGGTGTAAATGATCTGAGACATACCTCCCTAGACAATATGAAGAGGGACATTGTGGAGGTCTTGGAATATGTGTATATGTATATATATATATATATATATATATATATATATATATATATATATATATATATGTGTGTGTGTGTTGTGTGTGTGTGTGTGTGTGTGTGTGTGTGTGTGTGTGTGTGTGTGTGTGTGTGTGTGTGTGTGTGTGTGTGTGTGTGTGTGTATGTATGTATATCTATGTATATCTACATATATATATATATATATATATATATATATATATATATATATATACCATATACATATGAAATACTGCACCTCTTGGATAATGAACACAACATGGCACACACTAACCAAACCAATAATAACTAGCATCAAATGTTAAATGAAAAAAAAAATCAATAAAACAACTCTATTTAATCACTTTTGTCCCAATTTATATGGCACTTTATCAGAAATAGAGTAATACAACCTCCATCATTTAAATAGCCCTCCAAAAATGATGTCACAAAATGACTTCCAATAGAAACACTAAAAACAAAGAAAACAATAAAACACATCAGTTAACAGAAAATATAACACTTCCATAATAAATTCAATATATAAGCTTTATACTTGTCATGTTCTATAAAAACTAAAACCACAGCCCTTATTGGCTTTCATTATTCTTAATTTTAATGCCTTTAATTCTGTCTTACTTAAATTAAAATATTTAAATGTAGTTTGATGTTTAACTAACATTTAAAAGTCATTTTCATAACATTTAGTAAAATTATTTAATGTATTGTTTAATGGTGGATTAAAAGTACTTGTTTTCTTAACTTGATTGTCAGCTTCATAAATGTTAATGTCATGCATGATAAATTTCAAATTTAATTTCAGTCTTTTTTGTGTGTTCCAATCTGACACCAGTTAACTGTAAAACGGAAATGAATAAAGACTGCAGAAAATATTGTCTGATAAGTGTAATGCAATACCCTCAGTAAGATTCAAGCCTCTGTTATAGCCATTTCTAGTCAAATAATGCTGTTTATTCCTCCCCTCCAGAAACAAGGTATGTGGGTAAGGTACCTCAAGTTCTGGGCAGATATCCATGTGTATAACTGCCTGATTTTCAGGAGCAGTATCAATAAAGTGTAAAGCAGGATTGTGCCTTAATAAATACTCTTTTCCAATAACTGTGAAGTATTCCTGTATGCACTGCCATGTCTTTCATAATCTGACAGCCATCAACTGTTACATTTAGTACATGTTTCCTTAAGTCACAGCGTGTGGGTTCTAATCCAATGGCAGCCAACTAAGAAATCACTAGCTGTCTATTTCAATTAGTGTACATGAAGATACCTCTCAACTATCACAATTTTTTGGAATGTAATGACTAATGCCATATATGTCTGGTCATTGATTAGCAGATGAATGACAATACTTGGAATGCAATTTATTGGCAAATCTATTTACAGAACACCATGGTAGTAATGTATGAGCACACTATGTAAAAATAGTTCCTTGTAGTTGTGTACCTGCATTTGTTAGTGCTTGGCCCATACTGTCCCATGCTAACAGGTTGAGAGCTATGTACATGTAACATCATCTATACAAGAATTGGAGTCACTGTACACACAAGTAACACTGCACACTTGTAGAAGTATGTATTAGTAGTCTGTGTAGTAATATGAACTGTGAGGTCATAAATGGTATATTTTTCTCTCTTACCCCACCCCTTATCTTCTCTAATTTATTATTATGAAACATATTGATTTATTACTGTTATTTGCTATTATGTTTTGATATTGATATGTTTTTAAGCTATGTTGCATTTTTGGGTTATGTCATACTGGTTTGTTGTTAACATACCTACTGTTATGTCATTTATCACTGTGTTTCTCATAATATTCCTTAATATGTATTTGGCTTAATCAATATTATCTTCCATTTTGTTAATACTAACATTGGTTTGGTTATTACTTATCTTACCTTATGTTTATATCAGATTTACTGCAGTGCAACAAGGTAGGCATGTTCCACATAATCCATCTACCTTGCCTCCACCGGCCATGGCACTGGGTTCCAGCATGTCTGGGTTGCAGCCTGGTGGTGCCCCCTCTACTGTCCCTGTATTAACTGTAGTGTCAGGTAATTCTGCCCCACAGGCTGAGGCTGGGCCCCCCCCCCCCGGGAACAAAAGTGGAGCGGTGATTTTGTCACCCATCATAAACTGCCAGGTATGGTGCACAGGGTGGTTGTATGAACGTTCAGTGCACAACTGCACCAGATGGAGGACATTCTCGCCATTCTGTGATTCCACAACACCCTCCACATCCAAGTTGTTCACCCCCCTTGTGTCACACATCAACCCTATCTGCTGTCTTGTCTGTCTGCAAATACTTCCTCACCTTTCCAGCTTACCTCCCCCACATTTACTTTTGTCCCTTCCCCAACATTCCACTCTCAGCTTAAAACAAAAATGGGCACCTGTCCCACAAAAAAAATATATCACCTCACATAGCTCCATTTCACACACATGTCCACTGGACACAATTTGGTTTAATTGGCTTGACAAGGTAGTTAGGTTTTCATCACCCCTCTCTGGAGGAAACAGTCCAAATTCAACTAAATATTCTGTCACAGTGCACAGTTGTTGCTGATGAAATTGATAGGTATAGTTCTTTCCTACACCATCCTGCACATTCCTACCTGTCTTTCACTATGTTTTCCCCCTGCTTGCACCCCTTTTCACCATTGACCTATCACCCCATTTTTATTTTCTTTAAAGATCTTTTGTGCGACGTGGTACAGAGTGCCACATCACTTAGCTATGCTAAATAGCACTACACTGATATATGCTTTTGTAAAAATGTTAATCGCATTCAAAATATACACCTTCACCCTATTTTACATCCAGAACCATCAAACCTGCATGACAGTGGCTCAACCCGCCAAGCCAAACAGCTGCTAATTAACTCAGGTGTTTAAATGAAAACATAGTAAAGATCAAGTTTTCATCATAAGTGTGTTTAAGTGATGTTGCACATCTCACCGCATCAAGCAAACCATTTTAAATAAATACAGAAAAATATTACTGTAATTAGTAGTCTACTAGGGAAATACATCACTCTAAAACCACACACACAACAATGAATGTAAGTAAGGTATGTAATAGCAGGTAACCATGCAAATATATGTACAACATGTAACAATGCACTTGCTAAAACATTAATGTAAAATAGGATTTTTAACTGGGACTATAATAGAGAAATACAGCATTCTAAAGCCATACAATCTGGACAAATCCATAAATAAAACTGGGACAAAGGCCTAACAATAGGGACAATTTTTCAATACTGCTCTTACAAACTTAGAAGGATGATAGACTAACAGGTATGGACTTAGCATGAATGTTCTGAAGTACATGGAAGTCTGAAACTCAAATGGCTGTCATTATTTTTTGGCTTCAGTCTTTAATGTTTAACACTAATTTGCCAGAAAACTACAATATAATGAAAAACAGCCATAAAATATGAGGGTAAAATCTGGACAGTCTGTAAAAATCTGTACAGATGAGAGGTATGCATGTAAGTGCAGTGTGTAACAGCAGATAACTGTGGAATGATATCTACAACATGTAAGAATACTCTTGCTATCTTAGTGACAGGGTCTACTTTAGTTTAGCGAATAATCAGATGACTGAACGCTGTTAGTTCGAACACTAAATGTCGAACTGGCAAAATAATGAATGGCTGGAACAGCAAATTTTTTTCCCAGGGAAAAAAAATCGCTGGACTGTCCGTCTGAGTTGTGCTATTTCCTTCACTGTAGTGTGATCTCGGAGTTGGTATATTTAAGTAGGAGGGTGGGGGGGGACACATTTAGTGTTGTGTTTTTTTTTTTTTTGGGAACAGCAATTTTTTTCCCTGGGAAAAAAAATCGCTGTTATGGTTGCTTGCTGTTGTGAGTTTTTGCGCTTTAGGGGTCAATATAACAATGTTCGATCATCTGATCATTTGTTGTTATAATATAGACCCCAGTGACAGTGTAGCTCAGTCTGTAAAATGCATTGCACACAATACGTTTTGGTACACATGGTCTTGGGTTCAACTGCGGCTGCTACTAAATGAATATACATGTATGTGGACATCAACATTATATATCGTCATGTGCATGTCTGTCTTATCACCTATATATCCATCCAAAGCAGTACAGATGGAATGTCTGCTTCTAAGTAATAGCTCACAAAGGCCTATAGTTAGGACCACTCAACTACTCCTAGTACAACACTAGAATGTGCAGAGAATGTCAGGTTATGCATTAGCCTGAATTCCCACAGGATGTTGAAGTGTGTACTGAAATTGTGTCCCAGTAATGTGAAACTGCAGCCCACATTATTTGGCACCTGTTGCTCGTCTGGTCAGGATAAAACAGATGAACACTCATGGGTTCCACTCAAGCAGCCCTATTATGTACAGACATATCAGGATTGAGACTTAATAACTTTAACTTAGATAAACTTATAAACAAACTAGCTATTACACTCATACATGCTCACTCTCTGGCTGCACTGTCAAAATGGCACTGAAGCTAGTATGTGCTTGCTATTTATATGCACGTGCTGTCCTTGAAACACCTCTTAAAAGTACAACACACACACTATTCTACATCCTCCCTCTTTGAGAAATGAGTCATGCATTACTGACACCATTAATTGACATGCAATTGATACAAATAATTATTTGACATGCAATTATACAGAACTAAATACATATAGACAATTATGTCCAGGTTGCTGTGTATTTCACACTAGGTCTGAAAATATGACCAAATCATGTAACACAGAAATTAGAATTAGGTCTAGCAACTGGGACTGTCTCTGCTGAATGTTCAACTTTGGGGACATCAGGAACATCATCAGGACTGGAAGTAGAAGTTAAGACACATTCTGCAACAGGAACATTGTCTGGATTTCTCCGAGATCTAGAGTCTGCATCACTGGAACAATGCTGCAATTTTGATTCTGATACAGGAAAAGAAGATGTCTGTAATTTCTCCTGTACTACACACCCTCAGATTCTACGAAGTAGGATCTCGGCTCACCACATATACTTGTTACTTGACCAATCCAGTTGAAACCTTTCATCATTTGTATCCTCACTGTCTCTCCTTCTTTCAATGGACAAAGAAATCTGCTTCATTTATCATAGCTGGACTTCTGGAAAGAATGCTTTCTGTATATCTGTGCCCTGATTGTTCTGCTGTTCATTGCTTTAGGCCTCAACAAACTGGAACTGATGGGCAATGTTTTTATGATTTGCCTAGATAGAAGTCTCTGAGCAGGCGAGCCAATTATATCATCACGGAATATGTTTCTGAGATTGTGTAAATTCAAAAAGACATTGGTATTACCCTGCTTTGACTTCTCTAGTAATTGCTGTGCAATGTGTACTGTATGCTCAACTAGTCCATTTGACTGTGGATATTCTGGAATACTAGTAACATGTGCAAAGTCCCATTCTTTTGCAAATTTCTGAAACAATTGACTGGTAAATTGGTACCATTGTCAGAAATAACTTTGTGTGGACTACCATGGATTGAGAAATGACATTTTAAATGACATTTCAATTTAGTGATAGCAGTGAACTTTAGGTTAGGTAAATAGATCTCAAACCAGTTTGAAAAAGAGTCTACCAACACTAAGTAATGCTGATTGTTCCACTCAAATATATCAGTGGCTTCTGTTGACTAGGGTAGTTCAGGAACTTGACTTAGCTGAAGTGGTTCTTTTGGCAAATGTGGTTTAGTACTATTGCATACTGAACAAGAAGAAAGTACTTTATCAATATTACCTTTTGATAGAGAAGGCCAAAATACTATCCTCTCACCCTTCTTTTGGTAGATTCAGAACCTGGATGATCACGATGCAAAATCTGAATATATTCACGTTGTAAAGAAGCAGGAATAACAATTTTAGGACTTTGAAAACGATGTCATCTTCCATCAGCATCTCAGCTCTGTAAGGAAAATAAGTTTGCACTTCAGGTGGTACACTAGATTGCTTTGATGGCCATCTAACATTAATGTAGTGGTTGAGCTTTTGCAAAATTGGATCTGTCTTTGTATGATCTCTCAGCTCATCAAGTCTCATGGTAGAAAAATTATGCACTTTCATGACATCAAAGTCAAAATTCTCTGCATGAAGCTGTTTTGTTATATTTCTGAGAGATCTGTATAAGGTATCAGCCAGATAAGGAAGTCTGCCTTTTGTATGGTCCATTTTGAAGTTGTACTTTTGCTATTTGAGCATCATTCTTTGTAATCTCACTGGAGCTAAATGCATAGCCTTCTTTAAAATAGTGATTTGAGGTGGTGATCAGTCTCAGTTTGAATAGCTTGACCTTAAATATAATCATGAAGCTCTGAACATGCAAATACTATTGCCAAAAGTTCATTCTCAATTTGAGCATAATGCATTTCAGTTTGGGAAAGAGATCTAGATGCATAGGCTGCTGGTCTGCCTTCTTGAAGAATAACTGCACCAAGACCAAAATGTTGAAGCATCACAGGAAAGAGTGATTTGTTGATGTCATAGTATCTTAATGTAGGTGAGGTGGCAATTTTCTGCTTAACGTCTTCAAATGCCTTCTGGTGCTGTTCCAACCAAGACCATGTGTAACAATTTTGTGTGTCAGCTCTCTTAAAGGTGCTGTCAGTTCACTGAAGTCTAAATAGTTGACCATACAAAGAAAACACTGTAGAGCTTGAACATTATCTGGTGCTGGCATCTCAAGAATGGCTGCTTGCCTGGACGGGTCTGGTCGCAAACTAGTGCTAGTAAATAAATGACCTACATGTGTAACTTCTGGTAGTCTGAATTTGCATTTCAGAGTATTGAGCTTTAAGTTCACTTCATGTGCTCTGTCTAGAACTCTTCTAAGGTTTTTGTCATGCTCTGCTTCACCATTGCCTCTAACCAATAAACCATCTACTATTATTGGCACAAGGATACCTGAAAAATTTTGCTCCAATGCATGCTGAATGACTTCACTTGCAGAATTTATTCCAAATGGCATCCTAAGGAATCTATATCTTCCAAATGGTGTACTGAAAGTAGTCAGTGATGAAGATTTGCAATCAAGCATCACTTGCCAAAATGAACTTTTGCATCCAAGACAGAAAAAAGCAGTGGCATTTGGTATTAGGGCTGTGATTTCCTCGACTGTACACATAGGATGATGCAGTCTCTTTAATGCTTTATTCAAATCTCTTGGCTCAATCCATATTCTGATTTAATCTGACCTTTTTTTGTGGGCTGTTACCATGGACGACACCCATTCAGTTGGTTCTGTAACTGATCAAATTGCACCTTGCTGCACCATTTTATCCAACTGAGCTTTGACTTTATCCTGCATAGCTATCAGAACTTTTCTTGCCGGTCTGATCACTGGACTGATCTCTCGGTCTAACTTCATACAACACACCTGGAAGTTTGCCTAACTTGTCATTGAAAATATCAGCATACTCTGAGAAAACGGATTCAGTAAAATTGGAACTAGGATATGTGCTTATATGATGAACGTCTTTGGTAAAGAAAAGAAGATTCATTCTCAGACTGTCTCTGAGACCCAATAATGACTGCACAGGTCTTTGAATTACATAGAATAGTAAGCAATAGCAGTTACTAGACAAATAACATGAAAGTACTAATGAGCCTTCAGTTTGAATTTCCTCACCTCCATAAGCAACATGTTTCGCACAAATTTCCTCACCTCCATAAGCAACAAGTTTCACACAACTGACCACATTAAGTTCATAGGTTGATAGGTTTATAGGATGATGCCAGGCTATTGGTCCAGAGGCTCGTATAGGCCTAGCCAAGAATTTCACCCATGTTCCCTCAAAGTCAGCACCTGTTTCCTCTGTCCAGAGACACAGGTTGGATCCCAGGGTTGTATTTTCTGTTTCCCATTCAGACATTCAGGTTCCTCTTAAAGAAGGCTAGAGAGGTACTCTGCTTTACATGGAGAGGGAGTCTATTCCACAGATGGGGGAGTCTTTGGGACAAAAATCTATCCCACCAACAAGTTCTATTAATGTCACAGACCAGGTTAAGGCCTTCCGTGTGGGTTGCAGAAGTAGTGTTTGACTTACAAATATGCAGCAACTCCATCAAGGCTGGGTCTGAGATGGCCTTTTATGCCAGACACAGGTCACATCTGAGCAGTCTGTACGAGACTGAGTAGAGGGACAGGGCCTTTAGCCTATCTGTATAAAATAGTTGTTTGAGACCCCGGATTTTCCTGGTCAGGAACCTCTGTGGTCTCTCCAGTTGCTGCATGTGCTTGGTAAGGTACACTCAATAATGGGTCTGATAAGGGAGGAGTATGGGGATGTTATGACCTCCTTGTTCCTGGATGAATTACCCTTAATAATGAGGTAGGCCATGTAGAAAGCCTTCCATACAACAGAGGCAATGTGGTGGTCAAAAGTCAGGTTGCTATCAACCTGGGTGCCCAAGTCCCTCACAACTGATTGCATGCTTAGTACATTGTTATTAATGTGATAATTGGTGGGGATGCCATTTTCCCCAAAGGTTATAATGATGCATTTCTTGGCATTCAGTTTGAGGCCATGCTTCTGGTACCAGTAATTAGTTTGGGTAAGGCCCTCTTGGAGGATGTTCACATCACTAGGGGAATTTAGTCATCTGCAAACTTGGCCAGCCACAGACCACTGGTTTTGGCTTGCACCTCAGAAAAGTATATCCCAAACAAGAGCGGCCCCAAGACTAATCCTTGGGATACACCGCTCATTACAGGTCTACTACTAGAGGTGGCTTCCCCTATTTTGACTGAGTGGGTTCGATCATTGAGCCAGTTAGTTACCCATCTGGTAACATACAGATTGATGCCTAGCTGGGAGAGTTTATCTATTATGCCTGAGTGGGGAATAGTGTCGAAGGCTTTGGCTAGGTCAAGGTAGGTGGTGTGCACCATCTTCCCCTCATCCGTGGCTTTGGTGACTGTTTCAAAGAAGTCAACCAAGTTTAACAGACATGATCTCCCTTTGACAAAACAAAACTGCATGGGGGTCAAGCATTTGGAAGTTGACAATGTCCTTGTTTATAAGGTCCATGATAATGCATTCCATGGCCTTTCAGATCAGGCTAGTTAGGCTGATGGGCCTATAATTGCCTGGGTCAGTGGACACTCCACCTTTGTGTAGAGGTATGACAGTGACTGTCTTCCATTCAGCTGGGATGAAGCCGGTGCTCAGGCTTTGATTGAATAGGGTGCCTAATGGAGCTGAGATTTCATGCCTGAGTTCATGTAGGATACAGCCAGGGATGTTATCAAGTCCCATGGAGACTGTATTTTTTGCTTTGAGAGGACATTAAAGACCTGCTCCCTGGTGATGAGGAGATGAGTGCCAGGTGTTGGGGATGTCCTGGTTTACTCATGGGGGACAGGGGGGGAAAAGTTTTCACTGAACCTGTCTGCCAGCAGGTTGGCTATATCTATGGTGTTTGTGTATGTGGTGTTATTGACCACCAGTTCAGAGCAGATTTGGGTATTATCTTTGAGATTGCGAACATATGTGAAGAAGACCTTGTGACTGTCCTTAGTGGATGTGGTCAATTTTTAATTGAAGTTAGCCTTAGAGGATTTCACCAGTGACCTTATTTGCTTGTTCAGACAAAGGAGAGATTGTTTCCAACGTGGCATCTGCTCCTTCTTGGTCCCGGATAGCAATTTATCCTTTTATTATAGAGTTTGTTTATTGCTGCTGTCCACCAGACAGGTTTACTCATCCTGGAGGAAGATGATTTGGTCCTGTCAGGTATTGCTGAGTCCATACAGCTATATAGGTGCTCATATAGTTTTTTTGTGTAGGCTTGGACATTAGTGCTAGTTCTACCTGAAGGGATGTGGCTGTGAAGCTGCTTATACCTGCTCTGAGGAGATTGTAGTCAGCTTTGGAAAGTTTCTTTGTTTGAACCTGATGGGGGGGTGGGGGTCATGGGAGATGGTGACTTCAAAAGTGATCGCTTTATGGTCGGATCTTACCCAGGAGGATGACACTGTAGAAGTGTTACAGTGGCTATTCATGTTGGTTAGGACCACATCCAGGATATTTTCAGGATGTATATTAGAACATCGAATGTTTAACAGTTTGAATCACTAAAGGTCGACCTTTAGTGATCGAACTGTTAAAACATCGAATGTTCAAAAAAATAAATAAATAAATAAATTTTGTAGGCAGGGGGTAAGCCCCCCTGCACCCCCCACACACCCCGCTACTTAAATATACCAACTCCGAGACCACACTACATTGAAGTAAATGGAAATCTACCCTTATGGAGATTTCATTTACTTGTTCGATGTTCTGCAGTTTCACTATTCTCGTGTCGACAATGTCACATTCAACATTGTCGGCTTTTGAGAATGTAATATAGACCCATATTTTCACCTCTAGTAGGGCTGTTGACCAGCTGATCCAATGCTTTGGCATAGAAGAAGTCAAGTAATCTCTGGGCATTCATATTTGGGCTAGAATAGGTATTCCACTCTATGGTTGGGTAGTTAAAGTCACCCAGGGTCAGGGTAAAGGGCTGAATCTTGATGGATTCAAGTAAGTCCAGATAGATAGATAGAAAAATGGTCTGGACACACCAAAAAATCTATAAGTAGTTTATTCCACAATAAAATACAAGCGCTTTCACCCTGCCGTAGTGCTAGGCTTTTTCAAGTCTTGAAAAAGCCCAGCACTACAGGTGTTTTTTTCTGGCTATACTACTCAGACAAGCTCCTCGTGGTCCTGCAGAGTGGTCCTAGCTACAGAGAACTCAGAAAAGTGACTACTTTCTGGATTTAAGTATCTTTGCTGTTTTTTTACTTGAAATACCTTCTCTAGCTTACCCTAAACAATCTTAAACTGTTTTTTTTAGCTAAAGCGTACAACAGCTAACCGGATCACAGTAGCTCGAGCAGAAATGCAAAGGACAACTGTAAATTCCAATAATCCACGAACCAGGGCCACTAGGCTAAAAACACAGGTTTATTGTAGAGTAAACACTCAGAACTCCACACAGAACAACAGGTTTAGCACTTTCATCCGCGTATAGCAGACTTCTTTAGCTGTTTGCTGCATTATTTAATATCTGCACTTAAATTTGATTGAAAGTTTGTTGTTTGTTTAATTTAACTGTTGAGGCTGCCCACTAAAGTGTGCTAGCCTGTGCAACTGATTTATTACTGTTTCTGCATTTTCTGTGTGTTTCTATCTAAAAACAAAAAAACAAAAAAATAATCCTTGTTTTCCCGCCTCTCCTTGACTAGTTTAGACCAGTTTACAGGCTTTGCTGTATTTTGGGCTGTGGTGTAGTTCCTGTTTTGTCCATTACCTTACTTGGATAGAGGGAAGTTTCTTTGCTCACCAGTGGGAGTGGGGAGCCTTGAGCAGCCTACCTGTCCCTGTAGGAAGTGACCTCAGCACAAGAGCTGTAGTAATTGGTTGTTTTGGACCATTTCTAGCTCTTTTGCAGTTCCCTGTTTAAAATCCGCATTTGCATGGCTTTGCGCGGTTGTGCGCATAGCGCAGTGCCAGTTAAACAAGGTTAAACTTCTTCTGGCTCCGCCAAGTCTGCTCTTCAAATTTTCCATTAAGGAAGCTCTACTCTTAGTATAATCAGACTACTCGCTATATTATAAGCCTAGCACTTGTTCTCAAAACTTCTCTACTAAGTAAGCACTCTCATACTAAGTAAGCACTACATCCACCTACCACCCCTGTGAATATCCATTTCCCTTAAAGGCACAGCACTCCTTTATACTGTTCTAGCATGTCGAGTGGTAGAGTACTGGCGTCCTCTCCAGTTCAGCTGGTTAATCTGAGTATCTTGAGACAATGCTACAATTGTCTCATGTACACAGACAACCCTCTCCTCCTCCCAACAAACACAAATACATGTGAGAGATGCAACTATATAGCCAAACTGGAGGCTGAACTCTCTCAACTCAGGGCTGGCATGACCAGACAGGAGGAGATGGTAACCACCCACACAGCAAACCCAGTCCCACATAGACCTACCACAACTGCAAACCAAACACATAAAAACACAAAGACATACTCGGAGGCTCTAATAAAAAACTTACCAAAACAACAGAGGCTCCCAAAGCAGACATCCAAAAATCCACCACCTCAAAACAAAACACATGCAACACATACTTCAATAAATCAGTGTGTCAATCAGTCACAGCCCTTAAGGCCAAACACCATGCCTGATACACTAGTAATAGGTGACTCTATAGTCAGACACACTGATGTCCCGCTTAACAGGCTGAACAAGGAGAGGGTGACTGTGAGCTGCCTATTGGGAGCTAGGATCCGCCACATAACACACGCACTCAGGTCACTCCAAAGCAAGTACAAATATGACTCCATCATTGTCCATGCTGGCGTGAATGACCTGAGACGTACCTCCCTGGACTACATGAAAAGAGACATAGAGGAGCTCTCTGATTATGTAGCCCAGGCTGGTATGACCCTGAGCAGCATCTTGCCCTTACCAAGAATGATGCCACAATACAAAGACAAGATGATCAGCTTTAATAACTGGCTCAAGTACTGGTGTCATTCTATGGGGATCCAATGTCTGTCTGCCTGGGATGACATGTTGGACAAGTCACGCTGCTTCGTAAGGGACGGCTTGCACCTGTCACCACTGGGCTTCCACATATTGGCTAAGGCTCTTGCCACCTCCATAGTGCCTTTTTTAGGCAAGGCTCAAAAGACAAACCCACCTCCTTAGATAACAAAAATGGAAAAAAACTAAGGGTAATGCTGCTCAACGCCAGAAGTCTAAATCTCAAGATGCAGGCACTCGATGCACTCCTCAGTATGGAGAACATCAACGTCTGTGCAGTAACTGAAACCTGGTTCAAGGCTTCTGAGAGCACCCCAGCACTACCAGGCTATACCTCGTATCATGCTTTTCGGCCTCAAAACCCGGGCTGAACCACAAAGGGAGGGGGAGTGTCCATATTCATCAAGGACACCCACACCTCCAGGTTAGTAGCAACACATGAAGCATCGGAGACCATACAGGTGCAACTAACCATAGGCAAAACTGCTATACAACTGGTAGCATGTTACAGACCACCCTCCCAATCTCAGGAAACCCACTCAGCCTTCCTGAAGACATTGGAGGATATGAATGTATCACAAAATACCATCATACTGGGAGACTTCTACTACCCTAACATAGATTGGGTACATTATTCTAGCCCTAACACCCTAGCCCAAAGGTTCCTGGAATTCATAAATTCAAATGCACTGGAACAACTAGTCACCTCTCCCACTAGGGGAGATAATATACTAGACCTGATCATCGCAAACATGGGAACAAAATGCTCCACACCGGAGGTATATCCCTCACTAGTGAGATCTGACCACAAACTAATCACTCTGGATATACATATCCCACCTCCACCCCCAGCACAAAAGACCACAGTGAAAAACTTCTCAAAAGCAGACTTCACTCTTCTTAAGACTGAGATGGTATCCTTTAAGCCCACTGGGCCAGTGGATACCACATCCCACAATGCTGAATCCTTCACAAATGCTTTCTATGGACATCTCCAAGAATGCATGGATCATGTAATCCCAAATAAATCCAAGTCCCTCTCCACCAAAGGCAAGCGTCCTGTCTGGTGGACCACAGCCATAAACAAATTGTATAACAAAAGAAGGAAGCTACTGCACGACAGAGCAAAATCCCATAAAGGGAAGACATCTCTGATCAACACTAGCAGAAAACTACGTTCTCTCATAAAAACATCCAAGGCCAACTTTGAGAGAAAAATCGCTAAGGACACTAAAGATAACCACAAAGCCTTCTTCAGCTATGTTAGAAACCTGGGCAGAAACCCTCAGATATGCTCAGAGTTAGTTCACAACAACAAAAAATACACTGAACCCACAGATATTGCCAACATTCTGGCTGACAGGTTCAGTGCAAATTTCTCCCTTCCCTCACCCCCAAAAGAAGAAATACTTATCCCAGCTGAATGTAATCTCCCTGTCATCACAGATGTCCAGGTGAGAGCCGCCCTCAGCAAAGCTAAAAACACAGCATCAATGGGACCTGACGGTATCCCGGGTTGCGTGCTACGTGAACTCCAAGAGGAACTAAACCCGCACATAAAAATTCTATTTAACCTTAGCCTTACTGCAGGATATGTACCTGAACACTGGCGTACAGCAACAGTGGTCCCACTCCACAAAGGGGGTACCTCTACAGACCCTGGGAACTACCGCCCCATAAGCTTAACCAGCCTGGTCTGCAAAGCTATGGAAAGAATCATTATGGAACTCATAAACAGAGACATTGGGGACCTACAGACACTTGACCCCACCCAGTTCGGCTTTGTAAAGGGCAGATCCTGCCTTTTGAACCTGGTTGACTTTTTCAAAACAGTCACTAGAGCCATTGATGAGGGCAAAGTAGTCCATACAGCCTACCTGGACTTGGCTAAGACCTTCGACACAATACCCCACTCAGGCATCATAGATAAGCTCAAAAGCTTAAATGTAAACCCTTATGTCACTAGATGGGTTGCAAACTGGCTAAAGGACAGAACCCATAAAGTTAAAATCGCTGGAGCAATGTCAGACTCAAAGCCAGTCACAAGTGGTGTCCCACAGGGATCTGTCCTGGGACCCCTCTTGTTCGGCATTTATTTCTCAGATGTTAAAGCAAACATGGGAGGGTTGTGGCTGACAAAGTTCGCAGATGACTGCAAACTAGGCGCCATAGTTGATACACCAGCTGACACATACATCCTACAAAAAGGCCTCACAGAAATGGACAACTGGTGCCAGAGTCATGGCCTTAAACTAAATGCCAAAAAATGTATAGTCATCCCATTTGGGAAAAACAAAGTACCCACAAATTATCACATAGACAGCAACCCACTGAGTATGAAAAAAGTAATCAGAGACCTAGGGACCCAAGTCGACAGTGACCTCTCATTTGACACCCACTTTGCCAAAGGGGTTAGGAAAACATTCTACCTTGCACACCTTATCATGAAGGGATTCACATCCAGATCCAAGGATGTCATTGCACCCCTATACTCCTCCATCATCAGACCCATGGTTGAGTACAATGCCCCATTTGGTATGTACCTCACCCGGCATTTGCAGCAGCTGGAGAGACCACAAAAGTACCTCACCAAGAGGATCAAGGGTCTCCAACATATGTCTTATTCTGCCAGACTAAAGAAACTCCAGCTCTATTCAGTAGCATCCTGCCTGCTCAGAGGTGATCTCTGCCTGACGTACAAGGCCATGTCAAATCAGGAACTGATGGACATGCTCCACCTCAAAAAGTCAAAATCCACCAGAACCACAAGAGCTAAAGATTTAAACCTCGGCACAAGTATGAATAGGACATGCTGGAGGGATAGATTCATAACCCAGAGGCTTCCCATGCTCTGGAACAAGATCCCAGTTCATGTTAGGCAGAGCCCCTCACTGACTTTCTTCAATAGAAATCTTGATGAGTGGATGGGAGATCGTAAGTTTACCCCAGGGGTCACATCTGTGTCACTACTAGACAAGGGCACAGTAAACTAATTCTATTATATAAGGGGACCTTCACTGTGTCACTACTAGACAGAGGCACAGTATTTTAAATCTATTCTGTGCATTTTGTACCATTTTATGGGGTGGCGAAAGCCACATCACTATGGCTCGGCTTACAAATGCCCCAGGGCAGATAGCCTAGTACTAAACTATGAAACTATGAAACTATGAATAAACTACTTATAGCTTTTTTGGCATGTCCAGACCATTTTTCTATTTTTGAAGTTATTAGTTTTTTATGGTCTGTGTGTTTCCATGTTTGCTTTCAAGTCCAGATAGATGGAGTGGGCATCCTGAGTCATGGTAGGGTGGGTGTAGCTAACTATGATTTGAATAGGTGTTTTGTCAACAGTTAACTGAACTTGGAGTGTCTCCTGTGCATCATACGTTTTGACCAGCCTGGAGGTGTGTATGTCTTGGATAAATATTGAAACTCCACTTTCATTTGGCTTTGTAGCCCTCCATTTGGGTTTGAAAGTATGGCAGGATGAGTAACATGGTAAGGCTGGAGTGCTCTGCACAGCTTTGAACCAGGTTTCAGTGACTGCACAAATGTCAGCATCCTCCAGGGCAAGGAATGCTTGAAATGATTGCAATCTCATGCTAAGACTCCTAGCATTTAGCAGCATGATCTTTAGATTTCATTTAGAAGAATTTTTCATGTTGGTAATTTTGTGCTCATGACTTCACCAAAAAGGGCACTATGGGGACAGCAAGAGCCTTTGCCAGAAGCCTGCAGTGCAGGGAGACAGATGAAGACCATCTCTGGCAAAGCATTGTGGTCTGTCAATCATGTCCTCCCAGGCTGTGAAGTACTGGATCCCCTTGGAATGACACCAGAAACTAAGCTGATTGTTAAAAGTCAATAATTTTCTGTTTGTATTGAGGCATCATTCTGGGTGATGGTAGGATGCTGCTTAAGGCTAAGAACATACCTGCCTGGGACACGTATTCAGTGAGCTCAATCATGTCTCTCTTCATATAGCCCAGATAGATATATCTCAAGTCATTCACACTAACATGAACTATAACAGACTCATAGCAGTACCTGTTGTTAAGAGACTTGAGTGTGTACATGATATGGCAGATTATAGCACCTGACAAGCAATTTACCATGACTTTCTCCTTGTCTAGACTGGTGTGGGGCACATCTGTGTGTCTCATGATAGTCTCCTGTGACTAGTATGTTGGATTTGTGACTGGCCCTTAGAGGCTGTGAGACACAGGCATGTGTACTATGTGTGATGCTTGGTGCTGTGGGTTGTGAAGTTTGTGTGTTTTTGCTTCAGAGGTTTCTTTTGTTTAGGTATGTTTTTATTGAGAACCCCCACATATGTAGGAGTGTGTTGTACAGATCTGGGTGGTGTTAGAGGTGTGGTGTTAGTAGTGTTTGTGCAGACAACCTTCTCAGTGCCAGATGTACTGGCTCATGACTGAGACAGCAAGGAGTCTAGGTTCTTGATATAATTGTATCTCTCACATATTGTGTTCCTAGGTGGTAGTAGTAGAAGGTTATCTCTGTACATAAGGCAGTTGCTATACTGTCTCAGGATGCAAATATCAACCAGACTAGCAGGAGAAACCATAGGAAATTGTCCATCCATGTTTATCAGAATCTATGGAAGAGAGGTCAGGGATAGTAGAGTGGGTACTTACTGAGGGGCGTACCTATAGGTGTGAGTAGGGCTGGATAAAATCAATACAGTAGCTGCAGGTGAGGGCCTCACTTACACAGGAGTGCTGATAAGGGAACAAATGCAACTGAGATACCTCACAAAGGGTTAAAACAGTGTAGTGGTGGTGCATGATAGGCAAACAAGCACAAACCCACACAAATGTTGGGTTTAAATGCCTCAAAAGCAAAAGTAAAATAGAAACACTGGAATTGACCAAGCAACCCTTGTCCCTGAGCTCTTAGCTCAACAACCTGTGCCAGACTAGTTTCAGCCAGTTCACTTACTCCCACTAAGTGCAACACAAGATGGTGTATCAGGAAATACAGGAATCACATAAACAGACCTGGGTACAGCAAAACCTGTAACTAGACTATGCTAAAGATATTTAAACTCTGTTTAGGTCGATTTAACACAGGAGAATATATACACACTTAAATATAACAGTAGCAAACAAGAGCAAACTGATTTTTATTTATTTATTCATTTAACATTTGTTAACTGGGAAAGTCCGACTTGGAATGAAGCCAATTTTCAGCAGAGGCCCAGGGAGAAACACTGCAGATGTATGTCTTTGTAACATGGGAGGAAACGAGGGCATCTGAAGGAAACCCACATGAATGCAGGGAGGACATGCAGACTCTGCACAGAAGGCACCCCAGCCGAGAATCAAACCGGAGAACCTCTTGGTGTGGGTTGACAATGCTACCGCTTAAACAAATTAACCAATTAACCAATAAAAAAGCTCAAATTGGAGCCCTGTTTCAGCAGTCTTCAATCAGACAAGTTCTAACTGCACACTTCTGCCAATAGGGTGCAGGGGAGCCCTCTCAAAAAATGGCCTAGATTAGTGCTCAGGTTATACAAAGAGAGCTAGATTCAGCAAGTCTGAATCTAGTCTATGCTACAGCAAACAGGGCACACCAATTTCAGAAAGAAACAGTTCAAATTAGCAGGCACAATAAGCCTTCAACTAGCAATTCCCATCTCAGAAGGGCAGAATCTACCCTCTCACAAGAGTGTAGACCACAAGCCTTCTTAATGTAAAATAACTGGCCTGAAGCCCAAGTGCTTAAACCAGAATTAACACACGTTTAGAATAACAGACACTAAGCCTTCAACCAGCAATTCCCAACTTAGAAGAATGGAAGCTATCGCTCCTGCCACAACAGTGTAGACCACAAACCTTCTTAATGTAAAACAACTGGCCTGAAGCCCAAGTGCTTAAACCAAAATGCTTAAAATAACAGTTACAATTTAATCTGGCTACTAACAAGCAGTAATAAAATCAGCAGAATAAATGCAATTAAGTACTTTTAAGAACAAGCAGCAAAAGCAAAATAAAGTAATAAAGTAGTAAGAAACACAAATAGAGTAAAAGTAGATGAATAAAAGTGCATTTTTTTAAAGTTAAATGGGAATGGATGAAAAAAGACAATTCAAGGTTGAAAAACTAAGGGTGTGGGGCTTCCCAAATGATCTCCCTCTATTCAGTAGAATCAGCTGATGCGATGGGACTGGGAGGAGTGTCCAAAATGAGATCTATAGAAGGGGCAGGCAACTCAAAAGCTACCAGCTCTCACCTTAGCAATAGTGTCTTCTGAAATAACATTACACTTTGAACAGTGTCTACTTTGAGCTTGGTCGATTTACCATTGATCTGGACAGTACAGAACACTTGGTTCTTTGCCAACAAATTTACATCATCAACATTTTCACTCATTACTGACACACCATCTACGTAGAAAGCAGAGTTGCAGTTCTCTATATGATCAACTAGCTTTTTGGAGTGGCCTTTCTTTATAATTGTGTGAGGTTTGGTTGATTTGCAAAACTTTTGAAAATGGTTTCATTTTTTACACTTGTGGCATTGCTGACCAAATGCTAAGCACCTTTCCCTTTTAGACTCTTGATTGTCAACACAATTGTGACAGTTAACAATAAAGCTTGATTTGGGTTTTGCTGACACACTTGTACTGCACTGAACATGTCCTTTTCATTGAGCTAGTCTTAGAATTACTGGTTAACTACAGGTTTTACCTGCCACATTCACAGGGGCTACAGCTGCCATGTCCTTAAGCTTGTTTCTGCTAGCCACATGTTGCATGCTGTCTACATTTGCTCTGGAGCCTGCTGAAACCATGCTCATCACTTTCAAGCATACTTGTGTGCCTTTCTGTAACATCATGGATTTGACAAATCTCAATAGCTTTGCTCAACATTAAATCACTGTCACAAAGCAAAATCTTTTTCAATGCAGCACTATTAATACCACACACAAGCCCGTCCTTTATTAATTCATTTTTTAAATCACCAAACCTACACATTTTTTCTCAGGTCAGTAATATAAGCTGCAAAGGTTTCTCCTTCCTTGTGATCTCTTATGTAAAACAAATGCCTCTCTAGTGTAATATTTGTCTGAGGGTTACACATTTCCCTGAATTTGCATTTCAAACACTCGGGATCTTCCCTTGATTCAGCCTGTACAACAATATGATGGTTTTCCCCTTTTCATTCATATACTGCTGGTGCATACACAAATGAACTCTCTCTCTTTCAATGGTCTCTGACCCGTTAGGTTTAGCAAAATGAATTCCCTGGTGCATGCATCTTTGTCAGAATAAGCTGCTTGTATAAAAATAGTGTATTCTTGCTCAAATAATCTTCAATTCTCTGCAATATTCTGATCAAATACAAGTGGTGATACTTTTCAAAATCCATCGACCATCCATCGACAAACTGCAGTAAAACATAATGCAATCCAAGTCCACTTGTAACTGCACAAATATGCATGCTTATACATATGCCTGAAATTTATGCCAGTATTTGTAACTATGCTCAATAGCGCAACAAGCCTCTGAACAACTGAACTTTGTGAAATAAGTCCCCTGGGCACAAGAACAGTCTTGAAATCAAGAATAGTATTAATCAAATAGTAAAAATAATAGAATAGTAAGAAATCACCTCTTATCAGTGTCAGAAACATTTCAAAATAACTGCACTGTGCGAATAAACTGGGTAGAAGAAGCTCAGAGTAAAAAATATTTTGAAGTAATTGCACTTTGTGAATAAACAGTACACAGCAGATTGAAACTTTCCCAAAATGGATGTACTTTGCTAAATAATTCTGTACAGTGCAAGAAAAATTGTAATGATGGCGCTCTGTGAATAGACACACCCAGCACAAGAAACTGTTCGAAATGGCTGTATTTTGACTACACTTTACGAAATAGTTGCACTTTGCACACAAATAAACTCTTTGGAATAAATGCACAGTAATAAACACACACTGTAAGCATTTTTACACACTTTGAGATACTTCGAATAACTCTAGATATGTCCTGAATAGCTTCAATCAATGCAAAATAGCAGTTTATGCCAAAACACAGTATCTTGCCAAAAAACATGCAGTTGCCTTGCTTTATTTATGCTTAATGTGCCCTTTTTGCCCTTTATTATATTTGTTTTGCTCGTTTAATCTCTTTTCATGCCCATTATATTTTTCTTGTGCTTTACTCTAAACATCCCTGTTTTACTTTAAAAATGCTCATTTTGAAATTTTGAGGTAATTCCACACCCCTTATGCCCTTTTCTGATGATTGTTTTGTCAAATATCTTAATTTTAAACATTTCATTTAATTAATAAACATTTTGTGCCTCTTGCTTGTTTAATAATTTGGTTTGTGCCCTTGTAATGCTCCATTTTATCTTTTTTAATAAATAAATTGTTTGTGCAAGTTTTCATTACCTTTGGTTCATTTCTGGCCCTTTTTTGTGCTCAGTTCTCTTAGTTTACCTTCCCTGTTAACTCTGCACCTCATAGCTCTGAAAAGCAGTCTCTGGAATCCCAGTTATGGCACCATGTCATTCGTCTGGCCAGGATAAAACAGACAAACATTCATTGGTTCTACTCAAGAAGCACTATTATGTACAAACACATCAGGATTGAGGCTTAATAACTTTTACTTAGATAAACTTGTGAACAAACTAGCTATTACACTCATACATGCTCACTCTCTGGCTGCACTCTCAAAATGGCACTGAAGCTAGCACATGCTTGCTATTTATATGCACTTGCTGTCCTTGAAATGCTTCTTAAAGGTACAACACCCACACACTATTCTACAGCACCTGTCCAACTGTGACGTAATGGTTAATCCACTCCCTTACCTTTCTCTAGGATACACCAACCATTTTGCCTTTGATTGTGGTACTGCTACTGTTGGCTAACATAATTAACTTAAACACATGCCTTAATTTGCAGTGGAATGAGTACCCTCAATCTGGCTCTGCCTCTATAACAAGGCTGCCACAGCTCCCGCACTTACTCTTACAGCTTGTTGTCCTCCAAAGTGTTCATATTTTCTACCTATGCCTATTGCCTACAGCATCAGCTTCAGCTTCAGCCAGTAGCACACACATCGGTATTCAAAATGTAGCTGCTCCAGACATACTCTCTGTGATGATGTATCTTTACCCCAGTAATTTCCAGCACAATATTGAGAAAGGGGTTCTAATCTACATGGAGACCTTATATCTTGCTCAGTGGTTGCATCTCATTTGCTGATTATACTGCAAATTAGATGTGTTTGCTGCAATTAGCATTTCAGAAGCACAGATTGGTTAATAGCCAATCACCTGGTAATGACAACCACATTAAAAAGACAAACAGCTAGCTAGGGGAACCATTCTGTATGAGAGTTTATTCACACAGTAAATGCATTGTCACAACCTTTACTTATCTACACGTATCAACAGAGGAGTATTGCATTCCATCAGGTATATAACCCTTTTGTTTACAACATGATACATATGTGTGATTATACTTAGGGGGAATGGGGATTACAGCATAAGCATTTCTGAGAACTATATTGATTACATAATTGATTTCCAGATTTGTTACACCTACAGAGGAAGTACAGTGCAACAAGGGTGGAATATTGTTTGTCAATGTGGCACACTGCTCTCCTAAGAATGTCCTTTAATAGTGGTCATAATAGCACACTGCTATTTTTTGGCACTGTTGTTTTGACATATTATCAGGGGGGTTACCACTAAGGGCCACACTACAATGGACTCCTGCCTTTGGTGTGTGATCATACAGCAGTATCTGTCATGGCACAAACAGGAATAGCTGACTATTGCTAGTATCTTAGTTGTATCCACACCCTTAGTATGTTTGCACACTGTGGAATACGAGATGTGTGATCAAGCAGTGGATACTGCCAGCCATTCTGTTATTGATGTATCTCTACATAGTGTACTCCCATGTATGTGATCCTGACATGTGTTCCCATTTTGTTGTATTTCGGGAAACATGTATGCAAGACACTGTGTCCCTTTTATGGATGCCGATAATGATATAATCCTGGAAGACCTCTTTCAACACCATGAACTCCTACTATCCAGGGGAGGCAAAACAGGGAACATGGGCAGCATTGTGGGCTGACCTTGTCCATGATGTCAATGCCATAGGTCACCAGAGCAGGAATTTTCAGCAGGTCTGACATTGTGCAACAGATATGATAAATGCTGCATGCAGAAGAGCAGCAGATGTGGTAAGTGATTATGGCATCCCTGGTGGAGGGTCTGCAGTGGAACAACCACTTTCAGCCACTGAGGAATTCCTGGCAAACCTAGGAGCACATGATATCTCCCAGGCATCCATCACAGCATATATCATGGATGTGGGTGCCACAGTTCCCACGCCAGAGGAGCTTCCAGGTAGGCTTAGTTTGATCAGTAATGGAATACTGTAGCATTCAGTGTGTCAGGGTGTATACACTTTTACATGGGTGTCAGGTGTTTGT
Source organism: Protopterus annectens (assembly GCF_019279795.1). Taxonomy (NCBI): domain Eukaryota; kingdom Metazoa; phylum Chordata; order Ceratodontiformes; family Protopteridae; genus Protopterus; species Protopterus annectens. Next base: position 376,293,624 of record NC_056745.1, read on the forward strand.
TTTTGGTGGAGGAGATTAACTGCATTTTGAATCTCATGCTCAAATTATGAACAACATAACAATTAACAAAGTAGCTACAGTAAATGTGAGTTATATGGACATATTACCCTGTTATACTGCAATATGCTGTGGTGTTTATATTACCTCTCCCTCAACTTTTCACAGGTCCATCAGGAATTGGACAAGGCTCTGGTCCTGCTCCTGGTAAGCACAACACAGATGTAGATTTACTGCAATGTGTTCCCTAAAGTGTCATCCCAGGCCTGCTGGCTGGGTTGTTGTAATGGCATGATTGCCAACTGCACAGATATTTTCTGATGATACACACTTTACAGTCATAACCATGCCTTGTAGGTGTGACCACATTGATAGATGTGACAGTATTGTCACAACATTACAGATTGCCATATGTGTCAACTGTGCAGAGTCTTCACAAATGTCAACAGTGTACTGCATTATTGCTGATGAGATTGTTGTTTAAAGAGCTTTTATTTACAAGTAACTACAGATGTTTGTGGGAAAAAGTAATGTCCTCATGTCCTACTATATGAGGTTGGGGGTTAAACAGGTCTGTAATAGTGGCAACAGTGTATACAGATTTACATATATTGCAATATAGTACTGCAGAGTGTAATAGTGCAGGTATTAATGTACTGCTTTTCCCTTTTTTATCACAGATGACCAGGGGTTTGGTCTCTGCTCCTACACAACCTGATATCAGTGTCTCTTCAGACTCTGATGATGATGGTGGCCAAAGTGAGGCACAGGTGGGGGATTCAGGGACTGAATCTTTCCCAGAGGTTTACATCCCTCTTCTGCCCTCATTATCACTGCACACAGTCAGTATGCCTACACATACCCAGTCCCCAGAGGCCACAAATATTACACAGTCAGAGGGTGGGGACATTGAACAGGAAAGTATGGCAACTATGGCTCCAGTGAGTGTCAACACTGGCCATAGCCAGAGAATTGGTGAGGTTCCACACAGGTGGATTGATAGGGATGCTCATAGCAGGCCTGCTGTCCTTCCACCACCTGTTGCAGGTGTGTCATCATGGGTCAATCTGCATATATTTTGGGCCATCATGGAGACACAGGCATGTTCCAAAAGGAACTCCAGATAAATGCTCAGGGGTATGGATGTAGCACAGTGACAGTCTGACATCCATGACTGCCTCCACCACATCCCTTCCTGACTCATGCACATGCTTTCAATCTATTGGGTCAGCCTAGGCCTCCTGCACCCCCACACAACACCCTGTCTTTACATAACAAGTCATTTTGAGCAAGGAGCAACAGAATTGTGCTCTGTTTAACTAAGTGTATGAGCATACCCAGTGGGATTGTCACTACTTATAAAGTGACTCCAGACAACACCTACCTGTACTCCAGTTCGGGATTTTGTGTGTTATAGACAATGACATCTGTGCCTGTTTCTGCAGTACTGCACTTCACTAAAATTGTCCACAGCATTCTTCGGCTGTCTGATGTAATTAATATGCGACAGAAGTTAATAATGTTACACCACACACACAGGCTGACAGTCTGTAAAAAAAAAAAAAAAAACAACATATTAATGCCTCACATCCAAAAGATGTGGATACTTCCAGATAAGAACCATTAACACCATCACACATGCTAACTTCCCTAGTACACTGAGCCACACAAGCTGCCTGACAGAGAGGGGTCATTCATTTCACAATCAACTGCATAAATATGTAAGTTGTTATTCCTGCATTAAGTGAGACATACAACGTATGATCAATTTCTATGTTACTGCCCTGAGATTGCTTGGACTGCTCATATAAAATCGATGAGTTACTGTTAAAGCAGTTATATGGCAACACTGCTTTGTTGGGGTGAGAGAACAGCACCGCATATTCTACTGGGATGCACAGTAGCCCGAATATCATGTAACCCCACTGTGTAACATGTCCCTTAACTGATGTACTGAATAGTCTAGGCATGAAGGTTAGTGAATATTAAAGGACACATGATAGTGGAATGGGTATCTGTAGTCCCATGTGGATGTTACTTCTGTCCAAATAGCCAACTATATTTACTTGCATAAATGTAGCAGATCCATACATACAATGCCATTTCATAATAATCCTTACAAGTGCTGTGTAGGTTAGAGACTTACCTTGTGAATGCAGCAGTTGACAGAACTGTGGTTCAGGGCTGACTGTGTCTGATGCAAACAGCACACAGCCAATACATGGATAGGTACATGTTCTGAGGGTTGGCAGCCATCAATTTTAATGTATGTATGTGAGTAGGAGTAAGGTGTCAGCCCCTAGGGCTCTAGGTTGTCAGTGAATGTTCTATGCATTGTTTCTTAGTCAAAGCCAGTGCATACTGAACACACCTACGTCTGCCTACAGGGACATCAGAAGGGGGTTCCTCCCCTGAGTCCTCCTGTGACTGTGGCTGTGGTGACCTAGGCACTAGTGGGGGGCTGTGTATCCCTTCCCTTTGCTGATCCCGCTGCAGCTATTTCCACAGGATCAGATTGTGTACCATAGCACATACTGTGAACATATATGCATATGTGGCTGGAGGGTACTGCTGGGCTCCCATAGATATATCTAGGCACCAGAACCGTGCCTTCAGAAGCCCAAATACATGCTGTATAATGGTCTTAGTTTGAGTGTGTGCCTCATTATGGCATTTTTTCATGTTTGTGTGTGCATTTTTAATGGGTGTCATCATCCATGGTTCCATCCCCAGTAAATGGCCATTCAAGATGTCCCCCCGGGCAAACATCTGGTACAGTTGTGGTGAGTGCAAGATATGGGAGTCATGATAACTGCTAGGGCTGCCGGCACACACATTCAGGATAATTCCCTGAGCATTGTACACAGCCTGGCAGTTGATGGAGTGGTACCCCTTGCGGTTGACATAGACTCTACCCTCCTCACCAGGTGGTGCCTTGATGTGTACATGACTGAAATCTATGGCATCCAATACTTCTGGGTGGTGTGCTACACAGTAGAAGTGTTGCATATTGTTGGCCCTAGCCTCAGGAGTGAGGGGAAAGGATATGTGCTCACTGGCATGTGGTAGTATGTCATCCAGGAACTGGTGGAGTATCCTGGATGCAGATGACCATGAGACCCTTATCATGTCCCCGTTGGTCTTTGGAAAATACTTGTAGCCAGTATCCTAAGGGCTATATATACCTTTGTTTCCACTGGGATGGTTTCCGCTCTGTTGGGTCCTTCTGTGTTGAGGGCAGCAGAGCTCAGTGAGCTGTTGTAGTATGTCCCTGTCCACCCTGTAGCACTCTACAATCTCCAGCTCATGTAGCTTCTGGAAGGTTACCCTGTGCCTGAACACTCTTTCTCCTTCTCTGCCTAGGCCTATTGTCAGTGGCACCAACAGCACTGACTTCAGCATTGAGCACATCTAGATGTAGAAGACCTGCAACAGCCCCTATCATTATCTCAGTTAAAATTCCCAAGTCTGTACTGTGATGGTCCAGAGTATTGGGGAAAATCAGACGTTAGGGTGTATGCATACTTTATACATTTCTGCTGTAGGTCCAGAATGTATGATTGGCTAACTATAATGCATTCCACCTACCTACAATATAATTAACATCATTTAATGGCCCTATTTCATTGGCAACGTCACTCACAGTGTTGCATAGCTTATACAATGGCCAAAATTAATAACTGAATGCATCCCTCAGCCAGGTGGTGCACCACGCAAACATGCACATCTAAGCTTAAAAGAGCCTAGAAGAGAGAGGACACCCCCCCTGATGTCAGCCACATCCTGTGTAAACAACAACATGGTCTAAGAACCTACACGAAGGAGATATGTGGGTACAATTACTCCTTTCTGCTATTCAATAAATCCACTTCAGTTGCATACATATCCATGCTGACAGCCTGGAAACTAGACACTTCATAGCCTTATCACCTTAGCAACAGCAGCAATGCACCATTGTAGGGACCCCACACAAGGTTCTATAATACATTTCTGTCACATAGTACAAAATTCTTTTTTTCCTGTTTTTTTTTCTATTAAGCATGTTTGCACACTGCAGCTCATAATGCAAACATGCCGAGATTATTAACAAAAATTATTAATTTAACTTATTCCTTTAATCTTTCTGACATCCAGAATAATATTATTGCTCATATCTGTATGTGGTATAACATTTTCAGGGGATTTATGTCCACATTTCTACCGTTTTACACCCCCTTTTGTCTATCTAGACCCTGTACCCAGAAAAATTCTGCGTACACTATGGACACTGACCCGTGGTTTGAACAGATGCCTTTCTGCTTGTTGGATTGCTCTACCTGCCTCATTTGCATGAGATTCATCTGCTTATGAGGTGATTTGCATGCCACAGAATTTTCAGTGTTTGCGTGTGTGTGCGCACTGCTCAGCAGTGCTTACTGAATCTCAGTATGTTCACGCCCGAGGAAGCATCACACTGTGATGCTTTCACAAAAAAAAGTACAGGCTTTAATGAATTCCCCCTAGACTGCTGACCCAATTAGAATGTGACAACCTTATTACTTTTGAAGAGTTTCAGTACATGCCTGTTCCAGGTCCATGCCTTGGAAAATTGGCATCCCAAAAATGCACAAAGATGCATCAAATCCATCTTTTAGACACACTGTGTCTAACAAAGGACTAAAACTGAGAAAAATGTGAATTTATTGATTCTATTCTAAATCCAGTGGCCCAAACCACACCATTTTCCTTAAGAGACTCCTGGGCTTTCCTTAATGACCGCCTCCTTCATCAACCCACTAAAGCAGACCAACTGCTTGTTACAATGGACATAGAGTCCCTTTATACTAATATGCCACATAAAGAGGGTCTGGAATACTTGAAAATATTCCTTAGTCAGTGTTCCACTTTTTCTGATAGCAAGATAGAGACTATTTGATGTCTTATTTACACTGTAGTCCACGGTAACTTCTTCCATTTCAACAATGTTATATATCAACAAGTCAAAAGAGTGCCTATTGGGTTCAAAATGGCCTTTGCTTTCGCTAATCTTGTATTAAGTGCATGGGAGACTAATGCCTTTGTCCACCTGCTGGATTTCCATAAAATTAAATTATATCACCCTTACATAGATGACTTTTTTTTGTTTGGCAGGGCACACAGCAAGAACTTGATTCTTTCATCCACTCCCTGTCCAACAGCATTCCTTTTCTTAATTTCACCATTTCAGGCTGCGGTATGAAGGTTCAGTTCCTAGATATGGAAATCTCTTTAAACACTAATTCCCTTAGCTGGGAATCCAATATTTTCCATAAAAAAATAGAGAAATATTTTCCTTGAGTTTAACAGCCAGCACCCCCTTTTATGAAAAGGAACATTGTCAGGGGACATTTCATCAGATTATCGCATATTGTAAGCAATGACAAAACCTTCTTTAAGGATGGAAGCTTCCTTAAGCAGTCTATTTGTTTACAGGAATTGCCCTAAGTAGCTTATTGAACAACTTTGCACTGAAGTAAGCGAATCACGGACCTCTAAGTTTCAGCCAATTCTAAAAAATGGATTTGTTCCAAAATCCAAACAGAACTCTGGCTTGGACACTACCCACACTACACCCAATCAAACCATTCCCATGGACTGAACCTCTGGCTTCCCTCTTCCTATAAGCTTGGATCTAATACCCATTCAGAACATTATTTCTAATAACTGGGATATTGTTAGAAGCAACAGGGAAGTCGAAGCTATCTTAGGAGATTCTCCCACCTTCTCACACAAGAAGACCAAGTCTTTGCATGCATCTTTTGAACATACAGACTTTCCTTTTTTTACTTAGACACTGCTGGCATTAATAAACCACTGGGGATGTTTTCCTGTGGTTCTTGTGTTGCATGTAATTTTATCTAAACTGGCTCATTTTATTTATTCAAACACTGCAAAATCAAGATTAACTTTAGCAGATTTTTTGACTGCCATAGTACATATATGCTGGAATTTGCAACACATGTAATAGTTTTTATGTAGGAAAGACTAGTAGGAGACTTTCTAGCCACATTTAGGAACACTGTGTGGCGATTAGGAATAAATACTTAAAAAAAATAGGCAAACAGTTTACTTTGCCACAATTTCCAGAAGTTTAATTTTTTTGTGATTGAACAGGCTGATTCATTTTTGGTGAACATTACTTGAGGTGCGAGCACTGAAGTGGCAGCTTCATCTTAATGCAGACTCCTTCCCAGGTTTAAATGATTTTCTTAATATTAAATATGCACAGCACTGGCTCAGGTGACCTCGTGGTTGCCTCCTTATGCTTAGTTACTGTTTACTGTATTTTTACAATGCAAGAACACTAGAGGCCAACCTGTTTTATTGCTTGTTTATTGCTGTTTCACAATAGCTTGCTGATTACATTTACTTTTAAATTCAGTCTTTTCCTTGTTTTTATTTGGTGGTGTATTCTACTGTATTACTTACTATTTGACTCTATTTATTTAGTAACACACTGTTTTACTTATTCTGAAGAAGTCTGGAAAACCAATAAAGAACGAAAGTGCTCTACCAGGGTGAATAAAGTTTTTATTTTAATTTAGTTATTTTTCTTCTGGGGGGATTTAACAAAGCCTACACACTCTTTTTTACTGTGTACACATCATGTCCCATTGCTTACATGAAAGTAAGCAGGTTTTAGATTCAGTAAACACTGCTGGGTGGCACACATGCAAGCTCCAACACAGGAAGTTATGTGGCATGCAAATCACCTCATAAGCAGGTAAATCTCAAGCAAATGAAGCAGGTAAAGTGATCCAGTAAGCAGATAGGCAGATTCGCAGATCCCGTTTCAGTGTCCATAGTGTACATGGAAAAATTTCATGTACAGGAACATAGACAATCAAAAGGGGCTGTAAAAATGTAGATAGATGGACAGAAATGGCATACCACGTATAGATATGAGCAAAACTATCCTCCATGTGTCTGAAAAATTAAAGGAAATAAATTAAATTAATTTTTTTAATAATCTGGGCATGTTTGCAAACTGCATAGCAGTGCGTAAATGGTAAACGTGCTTTATAAAAAAATAAAAAAAAAAAAAATTGGAAAAAACAGAATTAATATTATGTGACAGAAATGTATTAGATGACCCTGTGTGGAGTATCTGTAGTGGTACATTGGTGCTGTTGCTAACGTGGTAGAACTTTGCAGCATGTAGTTTCCAGGCGGTGAGCATGGATCCCTATAAAAGGGAGGGGGAGTTAATGAACAGCATAAAGGGGTAATCATGTCCGCATGTCCCCTCCATTTAGGCAGGCAACTATGTTGGTGTTTACACAGAAGGTAGCTGACATCAAAGGAGGGTGTGTCTAATAATTTCTAAGCTTATTTCAGCTTATCTACGCCTGTTTGAGTGGTGTGCAGTGTGCTGAGCATGCCCTTTCAGGGGGCTATGTGCACTAACGTATAAGCTTTATTTAGCTAAGGGGAGCATGTTTCCATGTGTTTGCATGGCACGCCACTGTGCTGAGCATGGAAATCTGGGGGGGTGTGAGTACTAACTGCTAAGCTTTGTTTACCTATGGGGTACGTGTTTGCGTGGCATGCCACACTGCTGAGTGTATCTAAAAGGCAATCATATATTAATTAGTTTTGCCCCCTGTTTTAACTTAAACTAGGACCATTACATGATGCTAATGATATATTAGGCAGGAGCAATGCATCATAGGTAGCCAATCACACAGTCAGCACATACAGCAGAGCACTATAAAGTATGCATACACCCAACAATCTGATTCTTTCCCCATACTCTGCACCACTGGAGTACAGACTTAGGAATTTTAACTGACAGAAAGCTAGGGGCTACTGTAGGTCTGCTACATCTGTATGTGTTAGATGCTGAAGTCAATGCTGCTGCTGCTGACAATAGGCCTAGACTGAGAAGGAGAAGAATGCTCAGGCCCAGGGTAACCTTCCAGGAGCTTCATGAGCTGGAGATTGTAGAGAGCTGCAGGGTGGACAGGGACATACTACAAGAACTCACTGAGATCTGCCGCCCTCAACTCAGAGCCAGAGCCAACAGAGGGGAACCCATCCCAGTACAGGTACTTTTTAAAGACAAACTGAGGACATGATGGGGGGTCTCACAGGCATCTGCATTCAGGGTACTCCACCAGTTCCTGGCTGCCATTCAGATACATGCCAGTGAGCACATTTCTTTTTTGCTCACCCCTGAGGCGAGGGCCAGCAATATGCAACACTTCTACCATGTAGCACACTACCCTAAGGTACTGGGTGCCATAGATTGCAATCATGTACACATCAAATCACCAGCCGGTGAGGAGGGTAGAATCTATATCAACCGCAAGGGTACCACTCCAAATGCCAGGTCGTGTGCGATGCCCAGAGCATTATCATGAATGTGTATGCTGGCAGCCCTGGCAGCTATCATGACTCCCATATCTGACATGCATCACAGCTATACCAGATGTTTGCTAGGGGGACATCCTACATGGCCATTTACTGGGGGATGCTGACTATGCACAGGAACCGTGGATGATGACACCCATCAGAAATGCATACGCACCCACAGAAGAATTCCATAATGAGGTGCACGCTTAAACTTCGAAAATCATAGAGCATGTGTTTCAGCTTCTGAAGTCACGGTTCCAGTGCCTCTATATATCTGTTGGAGCCCTGCAGTACATTCCTGCCACATGTGCAAAGATATTCACATTATGTGTCATGTTACACAATATGATCCTGCGGAAACAGGTGCAGCAGGATTAGCAAAGGGAAGGGATACACAGCCCCCACCAGTGCCTAGGTTTCCACAGCCACAGTCACAGGAGGACTCAGAGGAGGCACCCCCTGATGATGGCCCTGTAGGCAGACATAGGAGTGCCCAGTATGCCTTCGCTTTGGCTAAGAGACAATGCATAGCACATTCACTGACAACTTAGGGCCCTAGGGACTGACACCTTACTCCTTCTCCCACATATATAGTAAAATAGCTGATGCCAGGCAACCCGCATAACCTGTACCTATCCATGTATCGGCTGTATACTGCATACATCACACAGAGTCAGCCCTGAACTTCAGTTCTGTCAACTGCTGCATTCACAAGATAAGTCTCTAACCTACACACTGCTTGTCAGGATTAATATAATATGGTATTGTATGTATGGATCTGCTACATTTATGCAAGAAAATATAGTAGACAGCTGTAACATTCACATGGGACTACAGATACCCACTCCAATTGCATGTGTCCCCTAATAATCACTAGGCCTCATAGTTGGAATCTTCACTACATCAGTCAAGGGAGATGTTAAACAGTGGGGTCACATGATATTTGGACTACTGTCTATCCCAGCAGATCATGTACTGTTGTTCTCCCACCACCAACACAGCAGTGTTACCATATAACTGCTTTAACAGTACATCAGCAATGGTATATCAGCAGACCAGGCAATCTCAGGGCTGTAACATAGTACTCTAGCACACACTGTATGTTCCATGTAAAGTAGAAATAACAATGTACATATTTATGTTGTTGAATGTGTGATGAATGATGCCTCTTTGTCTGGCAGTCTGTGTGGCTCAGTGGATTAGGGAAGTTAGCATATGTGATAGTGTTAATGGTTCTAATCTGGAAGTATTCACATCTTTTGCACATGAGGTATTATTATGTTGGTGTTTTCACATACTGTCATTCTGTGCGTGGTATAACATTATGAACCTCAGTCACATATTAAGTACAGCAGACAGGTGGGGAATGCCATGGACATTTTGAGTGAAGTGCAGTACTGCAGAAACAGGGACAGATGTCAATGTTTGTAACACCTCTCAACCTCTTAGTGGAAGAAATCTGGACAAGGCCTGACAAAATGGAGGGGGGCAAAGGCTCACAAATAGGGCCATATTTTAAATACTGCTCCCATAAACTTAAAAAGTTGTTAGAATAACAGGGTTTCTTTCAGCAGACATTTTTCTGAATAATTTGAAGTCAGAAACTCAAATGTATGTCATTATTTAGTGACATCAGTCCTCTGTTCATCCAAGTAATTTGCCAGAAAACAACACATTTTATGAGGAACAGACCAAAGTTTTGAGCCAAAACTCTGGACATTACCATACCAAATTTCTTTCTATCTATCAGTTTTGAAGGTAAAATAATGGGGTGCTACGAATTTTTGAGTGGCCCCTTAAATTCCTGAACTTTCCAGTTTTTTTTAAGTTGCTGCCAACATCATCATATGCTGGGATGTGCGTGATGATGTCAGCTTTGTGAGGCAGACTGCTAGTCTGTCTGAAAGTGGAATTCGGCTGAAGGGTGGGCTTGGGCTGTCTGCACTCTCTCTCTCTGTTTACTTCCCGTTCTCGTTCCAACTGCTATAGTGGTAGAACAGTTAGTGAAGTTGAAGTAAGTTATTCAAGTGAAGAAACCCCAGGCTGAACCTGAACAATTAGCTAAATAATTTCTTTAGCAGTCTGAGATGGACCCAGGTGGGCAGCACAGGCACAGCACAGTAGTTCAAATGCAGTCTGCATCCTAAATATTTCTCTTTTGTTTGTACCAGGGAATTGTCATTGTAGCTACAATCTGCTGTGTGTGTTGTAAGTTTGCTTACTTTATATAAAGTTAATGCCTACTGCAATTACATTGTTCTCACTTTTCAGTAAGCAACAGAATTAACTCTGGAAACAAGACTGCATTGCTACCCCTTCTCACTTTTCTACAAGTCCACACATGTTTAAAATTGTGTTCCTAACCTTGTACATTTAGTTTGTTGCAATTATAGTGTACAAAGGTGACTATTTTTTATGATATGTTTCAGTGTGCTTTTGTTGTTTGTCGGTCTGTTTTTCAGAATAACATACTTTAGCACTATAAAAAGATGTGGTGTTGTGGTACTCATTTTAAACCTTTTTTATGCTTTCTGCTTTGTGTTGGCTAGCATCCGTGAACCACAGTAATTTTTTTTACTTCAGTTTCATTCTGAATTTTAGAGACTACTTGCAGAGTTTTGATGTAAGTGTTTTCTAGGCAGCCGATTCCATAGTAGGTAAAAAACTTCAAAGGCAATCATGTGAATCTCTTTTACACACCCCACCGCAACTGTATTTATAGCTGTTTGTTGTTGTGGCAAACCACTTTCTCAAGCAAACCTAGGAACTGGAAGAAAGAAAATACAATTCCAAAGAACCACTAATCTCCCATATCACCCCTGTTTTTCTTTGTGCCGCTTTGCTTTGTGTGTGTCTCTAATATTTGTCAACAGGATTGAAGTATTGGTTCATTTGGTGATTTTAGTAACTGATTTTGACTTATAATATTGTCATTACTTTAGTGTCTAGTACAGATACTCGCCATACTAGAAGCCTTTTGTCATGTAAAAATATATTAAAAATTTGTTTAACTTGGCTTGCACTTTTCCTGCTGGCCCTTTAGTCCTCTATGCTGATTATTAAACATCACAATAGGTGCTATGTCAAGCAGTACAAAAAGCTGTTATTTAAGCAATAACCCACACCTGGGTGTGGGTAATGCTGGATTTACCCATGGCTGGTGTGGTTTGATCATGAGGGTGAAGCCCGAGTGGCCAAACAAAGACAACCGTGGGTTAATCCATCATTACCCACACCCAGAAGTGGGTTATTGCTATTATACAATGACATTATTTAAGAAAAAAAAATACTTACTTTTCTTAAATAATGGCATTGTATAATGCCTCTGTGCTGCCCTTCCACAGCAGTCTGGTATTCTGCGGCAGTTCTGATGTACTGCGCATGCGTATGCTTATGCAGTACATCAGATCTGTGTCTGGAAGCAACGGAGAAAGCAAGATCTCTGTTGCTTTTTAAAAGGTGTCTCACTATGTTAAAGGAGTTTAACATAGTGAGATAGCTTTAAAAAAAGCAGCGGAGATCTTCCTTCCTCCATTGCTTTTTTAAAGCTGTCTCAGTATGCTAAACCCATTTAACATAGCGAGACAGCTTTAAAAAAAGCAACGGAGAAAGGAAGATTTCCGTTGCTTTTTTTAAGCTATCACGCTATGTTAAACCCATTTAACATAGTGAGATTACAGCAACGGAGCTCTTCCATTCTCCATTGCTGTAACAAAGAAGAAAAAAAAAAGACTTATACTAATGGAAAAAGCCCAGGCGACCGGACCTTTTTCCATTAGTATAAGTCTGATTTACAATGGGCACGCTGACCAATCAACGTGCACGTTTTGGAATATTAATGGGAGGGGTCATTGTATAATTGCTGTTCTTTGAAGAGCAAATGAAATCTGCTATGTTATCTTCTCTTACCAGTTAAAGTTTTCAGTTCAGTATGCAAATCAAAAATAGTGGTATGAGAAAGCCAAGTGATGTGATGTTTGCAGAGACTTGTTTTGCTAATAATATAGTTGCAAGCCAGCAACAACTTGAGAATTGCAAGTACTAGTTTTCAGCTTTAGAGGCTTGAATTGTTTACACATGCAATGCTATTTCTGAAGGTCTTTGGACATAAAATGTCTTTATTGAAGAGTAATGTCCCAGTTAAGGGCCCAGTACTTGATATGACTGAGGACTGGCAGGTAATATGAAATAGTGCTGACTTAACACCCCCACTAACAGTCCTTCCCGACCATTCCTTGGGTTAGGGGGTTATTAGCACAGTGCAACCTTTTTGAAGTTCCTGTTGACATAGACTTAAGAGTTATGGAGAAGATATAAAGCCCCACATGGGAACTTATTGAGAGGGAAATGGGGAATGTGTGAATGTTCTGTTAATACAGAAACCCAGCACTTCTGCTTACCTTATATTTGAGGTAGAATGTCTCGGATATCATCAGTGGGTACCAACTCTGCACCATATTTGTTTTAAATGACAACATACTTTTCTGGTTTAGTTATTTAAAGGAAATGGAAGACAATTCATAATCTCTCAGGGAGTCAGGGACAGTCCCAAACGAATACTCAGCTGAGCAGCTCTTATGTTTCTTTTTGGTTCTTATTCCCAACAGATCAGCATTTTTTGGTGATTGTTGTAGTTTTGTACATCAACTATCAAAAATTCACAATAAAGTATTTTATTTGTTCTTCCTCTACATTTTGTTGCAGGTGTTAATTATATAGTCAGGTCTATCTGTTTTCTTTTGGGCATATCAGACTGATGCTTCAGTTAAATCATTTAAAATGTAAATTTAGTGCCTGGAATGTTCTGATGGAATACTCATCTGCAGCCATATTGGTTTCAGTAGTTAGCCTCAGTCAGTCACTGTCAGTGTGTTTGAAATTGTCTCTTCTCACCTCAAAGAAGAAATGCTCTGTTCTTCAGAAGAGATAGTTGTTGAATTAGCTTGGTTGAGAGTTACGCCACTCAAAGACTTTGTATTCACAAAGAAGTAATATGTAATTTGCTGAATCAAATGTTTTTGAGTACTTTTATGAAAATGATTCTGTTGACTCTCCTTTATTTGTGGCTTTAGGAATAGTGTCAGTCAGTTAATGACAGCAGAACTCTGCAGGTAGCAATTTAGTGTAGAAGCAGTTAATTTTATTTTTATAAAAAAATGTATTTTAGTTTTTCACAAGTTCAAAGTTTGATGATACAAGTTCAAATGTTAATATAAATAAAACACTATTGTTCTGTTTATTTTGTATTTAATATTTTGTCTGTTTTTCAGTTTGCGTTTAAACATTGGTATTCCATGATTCCATTGGAGTGGGTAGTGTTACATAATTATGTATGCAAATGTTATGATAAGTGGCATACAGATTTATACCTATTTTTCATGGGCCTTTATCCAGATATTTGATGTTTCCAGTTTGAGAGGTATGGAGGTTTGGTCTGTAACATACAAAATCCCAGACTGGAGTACAGGTAGGTGTGGCTTGGAGTCACTTTATAACTACTGACAGTCTCACTGGGCATGCCCAAAAACTTACTTAAAATGAGTGCAATTCTGTTACCACATCATTAGAATGACCTGTTATATATAGATATGTTTATACATACAGACATATACATATACATATCCATCTGTCACTGTCCCTCTCTCACACACATAGAAAATTTATTGTCAAAAATGTATATACTGATATATACAGCTATATATATATATATATATATATATATATATATATATATATATATATATCACAATGATACATAGACTCTCCCCATATATCTATATATCACATATACATATAGAGTTGCCACCTTTCATTGTGGTGAAAACCAGACGTAGGCCACCCCCTTCCACCTAATATAACCCGCCCATATCCTGCCCAGTTCCCACCCATTTTGTGACATCACTGTCGATATCCCACCCAATTTCCGCCTATTTTGTGACACCACTACCATGTTATATGTCAGGAACACCCTGTTTTTCCATTCTTGATGCTTTTCTTCCTTTTACTATGTTTTTATGTAAAAAAAGCATAATAAATCCACAGATTTAACAAACTTCAATAGTCTATTACAGAATAAGTGAGTTTCTACAGTGTTTTCTGGACTACCGGACAATCAGTTTGATTTCTGGATAGTCTGGAAAAAAAACGGATGGGTGGCAACACTATATACATATCATACATATTCACACAGCTACATTTATATATGCATCCCTGTTAATTACATAAATATGTGTGGATGTCTGTGTTGTCCTACATACCCTAATAATGGTAAGTAAATCTGCGCTATCACAGATCCATACTGTTGCTCAAAGGATTCAAACTAAGGATGTAACAGTACATAATCCACTTACCTACAGATCCCTGTGCCTGCTGGATGTCACCACATAGAGAGACACAGGTAAGCAGGTGGTGTAATGTATAATGTTGTCAACACATGCATGGACAGGGCACATTGCTCCTGCCCACAGATTTGCCTATCTAACTGCAAGCAGCCACATATGGCCATACTGGTAACTGTACACACATAGCTAGGATAATAGTTATTCCACTGCTAGGATACTAGATGCAGATAACAGTAAAAAGCAGTATCACCCTGCAGGCCACAAATGCTGTTCAACACAAGCCTAGTTTATGTAATGCACAAGTACTGTGCCTGCAATCATATCTATAACATACTCAACCTGTGGCACATGCAGTAAGTAGTGTGATCTATAGTGAGTATGATTAAATAGGTAGAGGTTCTA
Source organism: Protopterus annectens (assembly GCF_019279795.1). Classification (NCBI taxonomy): domain Eukaryota; kingdom Metazoa; phylum Chordata; order Ceratodontiformes; family Protopteridae; genus Protopterus; species Protopterus annectens. The sequence continues at coordinate 376,308,737 of NC_056745.1, forward strand.
ATCTTACTACGGGCAACATGTGTGTGTGTGTGTGTGTGTGTGTGTGTGTGTGTGTGTGTGTGTGTGTGTGTGTGTGTGTGTGTGTGTGTGTGTGTGTGTGTGTGTGTGTGTGTGTGTGTGTGTGTGTGTGTGTGTGTGTGTGTGTGTGTGTGTGTGTGTGTGTGTGTGTGTGTGTGTGTGTGTGTGCGCATGCAGAACAACTGATATTCCCTCATGGGCTATCCCCTGCAAAATGACTGCCATACTCTCATGGGCTATCCACCTGTAATGGTTATGCAATTTTTGGCCCTGGAACTTACTTCTGGCTTCCAAACTTCCGTCTTCTACAAGGCCTGATATGTCATTTACCTTAAGATTACAGCTGACATTATAGTATCAGACTTAAGCTGTGGTGTGTGTGATATATACTGTGATCTACAATGTGTAAGACAAGATAGATAGGGGTTCTAATCTCACTACAGTCTACTTGGTGCATGTGTATGGCCAGATGGCATAAATATGATCACCTTGGAAACTCAAAAATAGGTAGGATTTTGCAGTATTTTATTTGTAGCATGTGATGTAGCCTCCCCAAAGGACTGACCACAACAAGGCCTGCTGATGTCATCAAGCATAATATGTCCTGAACTGATAGTACTAGCACACATGAGGTGTGTTGCGGGCATCACATACTGTGATCTGTAGTGTGTACCATTACATAGATAAGTGTTCTCATCTACATACAGCCAACTTACACTACATGGGTACCTTGGCATGTCCTGTACACAGTGATTGGAAGTGGTGCTAGCCTCAGTGTAGCCATGTTTGTGCGTGAGACTGTTAGAACATTTTACATCATGTTATGGGACCATAGGATGTTTGAACTTCACTGGCATAATGGCCATGCATCCATCACAATCATAGACATCATTATATCCATGGTTACAGGATCAGCACATATTGCCCCAGTCCAAGAGGGACACAGCAGACATCCTGTATTGAGATGACGGTCGCCCAGCCAATCATACAGATGGCATGTGCTGAGGTGCACTTGCACTGAGGTGCTCTGTGTGCCATTAGGCAGGTTTCTATTTCAGGGGTGTGTTTAAGTCTGCTAGACAAATCTCTCCCACAAACATGTAGTACTATCGGCACATAGGAGGTTGATGTCCTTACAGTGAGTTATCCATCTACTATGCCTCCTACAGATAGGCAATTCAAGCAGGGTCACACATTGCCCCATATGCAAGGCACAGATCACCCCTGAGTACACTATATACCACAGGTGACAATGTCACTCACTGCAGACGATCCCCATTGAACACATACTGAAGATGTGAAGTGTCCTTGTGAGGGATCATACTGTTGTGTGCAATTCCAGTACTGCTTGGAAAGGTACATCACCAAATGGCCATTGCACTCAGATATTGGCATGCTGAGGGAAGAGTACTTGGAGGTTATGAGTATGTCACTTACAGGTGACTGTGGCCTCAGCTATGCCATATGATTCCTGCCATACAACTGTAGAGACATGGTGATCTGACACACATTAGGTGTAAACTTGTGTGGCCAGGTCTGTGTGCCCTGTTCATTCCCTCCGAGTATGTACATCACATGTTACAACTGAAGTGCTACTTACCAGGTCCATTGGTTTAACTGATGGAAATTATACTACATACATATTTGCATGGGGTTTATGGTCATTAGTATGTCAACAGACATGTGTTCACAATACCCTCTTGCAGGATAGTGACAAACCATAGAGACTCTATGAGTGCTCACAATTTGCAGGCATCAGAAAACATTGTTAGCCACACTCAGTCAGTAGTCATGTATATTGTAATTGAATGGATTCAAAGCAGTATATGACCCAGGACTGCACCCTGTTGAGCACTGTTGCTTACAGATTAGCTAGTGGAGGTAGATGTTCCCATGTTGCATATGTGTGCCAGCAATGGGCTACTTAGTGACCACTTCAATGACAGTATCATGGATGCCTAAGTGGATGCTTTGTAAATGCTGCCTGAGCAGGGGATATAGTCAGATGGCTTGGCTCAGTCTAGCAGGTTGTATGCCCTCATGTACAGAGTGTTATGTCAGCTGGTGGATAGGCAAGTAGACTGTTATGTCAGCTGGTGGATAGGCAAGTTTCTGACAGTCATACTCTGGGAAGATAGCATTGGGAGACCTATGCCACACTGACGTCAGCCACCAGTGGAGTTCATCACCCTCCATTATTGGCATACCCTGTCTATCTATCTATTCCCTCTCTGCAGTCACAGCCACTGTCAGTGACCTCTGATTGAGTACATTAGCAGGTGATTACATATTAGGAGCTGTCACAGAATCCCACACAGAACCAACAATTATCCAGGATGGCCTAAGACACAGTCGGTTGTATTCTGAGCCACTGACAAAGACTAACTGCCAATGACTGCACAATACTATCCTGTGGGAAATCATCCACCCCTGCAAATTATTGCAGTGTCCACACACTGGACACAGTTGAGCCATTACGCATGGGGTTATGGACGCAGGCAGTAATCTAGCCTTTGTCTCTCACTGGTCAGTAAGATGTGGGGATGCATTCACTGTTTTACAACCTATACCGACAGGTTTGGGATGGCTCTATACAGAGAGGTGCTGGATCCCACTGTGTACCTCCCATGTATCCATGACAGGGCTAACACATGTCTCACCTGTTTTACACACCTACATAATTGTGGTATACATAGTACATGCTGGAGAGACAGGTATGTAACACAGACTGTGCAGTCTACATGAAACAGGCTCCCCCCATGCATGTGAAGCACACGTCTGCTGTGACACAGCATGTGCAGGTGACAAAATGGGATGCAGAGCATGCCAGTCATAACTGGTGTCAGGCAACTGTCTGTACTGGATACAGGATATTCATAGATGGGTCATCTCCATCAGGACAGCTTGTGGATGTGTGTTCCCAAAACCCTGCTGACACTTATCAAGGTTGGCAGCCCTGTTCACAGATTAGGGATGCATGAGTACGCTGAATGGCATCATTGTCCTCGTTAGCCTGTTATGCACATATGAACCTATGGAGCCATGCACTTATAGTGCTGTACCTTGCTGAAGACATATTTGTGCTGTGCTGACATGCCATCCTGTGCTGCTTTATTACCATTGTGTATCCATAGGTTAGCCCAACAGACTCCTGAAACAGAAATATAAACAAGTCCATGACACACCTGTCACTGTGTAACTATGCAGCCATTACAACATCATACAACATAAGGTACACAAAAGTATGTGGCATACTTGTGACAAATGCCAGCATACAGTATCTGTCATTAACCACTACATGTGGCATAGCAAAACAACACTGCACTACACAAGTACATGTTAACTAATATAGTCACCCTGTGCATCAGACACATAACTTCATTTCCCTGCATCAATGGAGAGGATGACAGGGATGTGGCACAGGTATCATAATTTGCACGGCATGTTGTGTGTGGTGCTTGAGGCTCAGGCTGACCCAAAAAGTTGACAGTATGTGTGTGATTCAGGAAGGGAAGCAGATAAGATACCCATGGAAAGGTGCCATGTATGTATGTAGTTGACCAGCATTTGACAGTGGTGTGTGAGTGTGTGCATGTTCCAAGTCAAGCTCAGTGCTAACCCTACATGTGTGTGTGTTGGAAGCTTTGGACCGTACATGGTAGAGTTGACAGTTCACCATCTTCGGCCCTTAACATGGGAACTGACTCTTCCAGGAGTTGCACTGGCACCTCCATGCCTAAGGTCAGAAGTGGTGCTAGTACCTGATGGTGACTGCTGCCTGCTGGGACTGTGTCCCCCATGGGAATACCCAGGACCATGAGACCATGGCTTGCCATGTCATGGTGTGTACAGCACTCTTCCCCTCTGTAGCACTGGATGTTCTGCCACTACGGGAACATGATTGTGCATAGCCACGTGGACTCACAGCAGAGGGGGTTGCTGACCTACTTCCATGAGTTGACACTCAACTCCAAACACACGTTCCAGCACAATGTGCGGTCCAAGACAGACACTGTCTCAGCCCACCTTCTGTCCACTGCATCAATCAGCTGATACAAGGTACCTGCAATGCGGTGTAGGCAGTCACAGATGTCAGACTGTGCTGTATCCATAACCCTAAACATACCTCTGGTGTTCTGTTAAGAACATGCCTGTGCCTCCATGATGGTCCAAAACATGCACTGACCTGTGATGTGACACCTGCAACTGGTGGTGGATGAACAGCAGGCTTCCTACAAACATCCCTGTCAATCCACCTGTGTGGGACCTTGCCAGCTCTTTGGCTATGGCCAGTGTCTACACTCACTGGAACCAAAGTTGCCACACTCTCCTGTTCAATGTCCCCACCCTCTGACTGTCCAATATCTGTGGCCTCCGGGGACTTTGTATGTGTGGGCATACTGACTGTTTGCAGTGACAATGGAGGTAGAAGAGGGATGTCTACCCCTTGAACAGATTCAGCTCCCGACAGCCTCACCTGTGCCTCACTGTGGCCACCATCATCATCAAATTCCGAAGAAACACTGACACCAGGTTGTGTAGGGGACAGACACCAACCCCCCCCCCCGGTCACCTATGATAATACAGAAAAAAGTGGTACATGAATACCTGCACCACTGTGTGTGAAAAATCCACCAATACTCATAATAGTGAAGTCCCACAACTGGATGAGTGTTCAAACATTTTTCTTCTCCACTTTTGTCCAAATAAAAGACTTCCTCAAAACAAAATACACATTCAACTTAAGACCTTTATAACAATCACTTCAAGTAAATTAAGTAAAACATGACCAGTAACATTTACCTTTTAATTAATCAATATGAAACTATACTTGATAAAATAACACATAAACACCCAGTACACCTATCTTAACAAATATATTGAAATACACGTTTCACTGCCTAATTTATTTTCCTTTCAACCTTTTGTTTTTTAAAATTCATTTTAGAGTAATTGCCTCATTTACATCCGGAGGCTTATCTGCTCTTAATTGTCAGTGCCAAAGTGTTTCATTTTGTTCAACTACACTCCTGTGATTACCTCCTCTAAGATCCTTAGGTATCTGTTCCAGACTGGAAAATAAAAACATTCTACTCTATTTACACATGAAAGTATGTTTAAATAGGACATTATACTGGCCCTTAATTTTAATAGAATATAAATTTTCCTTAACAAAACACTGTAATTTACCAGGAGCAGGACCATGTCCTTGGCCAATACCTGACAGACCTGTGAAAAGTTGAGGGTTAGGTAATGTCAGTACCAACACATGTTGCAGTACAAGGTAATACGTCCATATATCTCACATTTACAGTAGCTACTGTGTTACTTGTTGTACTGGTCACATTCTGAGTATGAGAGAACAACTGAGGTTAAACCCTTCCCCCCAAAGAACAAAGACCTTGGCACCCATGTAAAAGTATGTACAGCCTGACACACTGACTGCTACAGTACTACAGTGCTGATAACAGTAAGCCTACCTGTATGCTCCTCTGCTGTGGAAACTGTGGCACCACCTCCACGATGAATGATGTCATGAATGTCTGGGAACTGTCATGTGTGCCTAAGTTCACAATGAATTCCTCAGTGGCCGAGAGTGGTTGTTCCACTGCTGGCCCTCCACTGGTGATGGCACGATCCCTGGCTAAATCTGCTGCCCTTTGTCATGCAGCATTGATCATGTCCATTGTGCTATGTCTAACCTGTTCATATGTGCTGCTCTGATGGTCCATGCCATTCACATCAATTACAAGGTCTTCCCATAATGCGGCCTGCTGTTCCCTGTTTTGCCTCCCCCTGGACAGTAGGATGTGATGATGTTGCCTTAGTCCTTCCAGTATAATTTTATTTTCTGCATAAGAGAAAGGTGCATGGTGTCTGGGGTACATGATTCCTGAAAGACAACAAAAGGGGAACACATTACAGGATCACATACATGGAAGTACACTATGTAGAGATACAGCAAGGACAAAATGGCTGGCACTATCTACTGGTTGCTCACACATGTCATACTCCACAATATGCAAACATACTAAGTGTGTGGATACAACTGAGATAGTAGCAATAGTTGGGTATTCCCATGTGTGCCATGACAGATACTGCTGTATGATCATACACCCAACACTCGAGTCTACTGTGGTGTGTCTGCTATGAGCAACCCCCCAATAATATGTCATAAGAACAGTGCCACACAAATAGAAGTGTAGTACAACCACTATAAAGGGACAGTCCAACAAGACCAGTGTGCCGCAATAACAAATGACAATGCACGCTTGAATTATTGTATGTCCTGTGTAGGTGTAAGACAACAGGAGATCAATGACACATCATTATCACAGGTCTAAGACAGGCTTAGTGAAGTAGTACCTATTCCCCATAAGTCTATTCACCCATCCGCATCATATTATACACAAAATGAGTTACATATCTGATGGAGTGCAGTACTCTTCTGTTGATATGTCGTGATAGTAAAGTTTTCACAAAGGTGTGCTCTGTGTGAGGAAAGTCTCATACAGAATGGTTCCCCATAGCCAACTACTTGCCTTTTAAACATGCTTCTCATTAGCAGGTGATTGCCTCTAAACCAACCTGTGAGGCTGAAATGCTAATTGTAGCTAACACAGCTGATCAGTTTTGTAGCCAACACAGCTGATCATCAGCCAATGACATGCAACCACTGTACAATATTTAAAGCCTTCATGTAGGTTGAGGCCCCTTTCTGATATGATGTGTTGAACTTTACTGGGGTGAAGAGACTACATTGTTGCAGAGAGTAGGCCTGTAGAAGAAACCTTTACATAGAGATGTGTACACTACAGATTGCAGCTGCTGCTGCAGGTAATAAACAAGGGCAGAAAGTATGAACACTTTGGAGGCCAACAAGCTGAAGGAGTAACTGTTGGAGCTGTGTCAGCCTTGTTGCAGAGGCAGAGCTAGAGTTAGGCTACCCTTTCCACTCCAGTTAAGGCATGTTTTTAAGGTAAGTGTGTTAGTTAATGGTATCACTAACAGACTACTAGGAAACATACTTGGTGTGTCCTTGATTAAGATGGGGTATAAATATAAGAACATGTCCACAATTTTGGCAACTGTCAGGCCATGTGTTACAGTCCGGTAGTAATTTGCAACATGTATGAGGGAAGGCCTTGTTACAAGTAGGGACTTCCAATTCATATGTTAGCTGTACAGCTGTGATAATCTGCATTTTGTACAGTGACTTTGGAAGGATTGTGTGGTGCACTCTGATATTAGTGGCCCTCATTAGCAGTACCTACACTGAATTTCTCTGTGAATACATATTAATGCATGACGTGACACTTTATGCACATATAGTTTTGATACAGAGATATGTGAAGTGTGTTCCTACCTGCAGGCCTGTGACTTCCATCAGTGAAAACCAAACATGTCATTTGAAATGCATTGTATGGCTAAAGAGTGCATGACTCAGTCATTAACTGCTGCCTTCACAATACTGTACATTCACTTCTACACACTGCTTGATTTGAACCCAGCACTGTGTGGTAAAATGTACTATTTGCAAGGCGATTAACAGACCGAGCTAGTGAGTCACTGCTCCAGCAGGTTTATTTGCAAAATATATGTGCACACAGACTGTGACATACATTTTCTACATTCCATAGTATGTGCATGGCTTTATATGGATGTGTGTGTGCACCAGGGTCCCAGTTGAACATGTATTTTGCCATTAATACCTTAGCAGGTGTCTTTCTACATGTTGCTGGTGAAAGTAACATTTACCTGCTATCACAGGCCTCACTTACATCCATTATTATGTCTTTGGCTTTCCAGTGGTGTACTATTGCACCAGAGTCCAAGGTACACTCTCATTGTTTCCATTACTATTTAATTAAGTTTGCACAGTGTGCAGCTCTGCTGAAACACACTTAATGACTGTAACTGGTAATTACTATGTTTTGTTTAAACCACCTGTTTTAAATAAGAGTTGTGTGGTGTGGCAGGTTAATGCAGTGGTCTGCAGGTACGATGGTCTTTTGTTTGATATATGAGACAGGTGTTTATTTTGTAGGTATGTATTACAAGTTTAAAAACACATATAGTCAGCATAGCTCTATTTAGCTGAGTTTAGCAAAGCTGCATAAAGCTCCATGCTAAAAAAAAAATATAAAGAAAAGAAAAATGGGGAGATAGGAAAGTGGTGAAATGGGATGCAAGGAGGGGGAAATATAGTGAAAGGCAGGAAGGGTGTAGGAAAGAACCAAAGCTATCCATTTCTTGTACAGCAAAAACTGTGCACTTTGACAGAATTTATACATGACTTTTAACTCTGAACCCAGGAATAGGGGTGAGGACATCATAACTGTATTGCCAAGCCAACTGGACCAAATGACGTATGTCCAGTGGATATGTGTGCAAAATGGAGAGCTATGTATGGGACACTGGTGCCCATTTTTTTTTCAAGGTGAGACTAGAATGTTGGGGAAGGGACATAGGTACATGTGGGGAAGGTAAGTTGGGTAGATGAGGATGCATTTGCAGACAGACAAGACAGCAGACAGGGGTGGTGTGTGACACATGAGGTTGGTGAACACCATGGATAGGGAAGGTGTTGTGGAATCCAAGTCTCATGTGCTTCCAGACAGCAGCAGCATGACTCAAATCCCCACCCATGGGACTGTTGGCACTGCTCCTTCACTGCCTCGAGGTGGCAGTGCTGGAGGCTGGGCTCTGGGGAGAGGCCTCCCCACCAGGTCAGCCAACATGCCCTGCATCCGGCACAGGTGGCAGTCAAACCCATGGTAGACTATCCTGTCCAGCAGCTCATCACAGGTGACAACACCTCCCCACCGGGCAGTACTACCTGACGCTGCAGGTAGTGCTGGGGAAGCAGAGGGAGCACCACCAAACTGGGTCCGAGATGTGCTGTGACCTGGTGCCACTACTGGGTGAGGCAAGGTAGGCTGATCAGCCAGAACCAGCCTACCTTGACATGCTGTGATAAATGAGCTTAAGCAATAAGTTATGGTTATTAATAACCAAACCATTGTTAGTATTAACAGAATGGGACATCATTTTAATTAATTCAAATACATCAAAGACAAAATTGTTCAGAAGCCACCACGATGTAGTAAACGAAAGGTATTTATTGTAGAACTAGCGCTTTCACGTACTGCCAAGGTACGCTTCTTCAGGTTTATACAACAACTCAATTTCATACATATTTATACTAAAAGCCTCCCACTAATTAAACAATTAAGATGAACACGTTGTAAGCAATAAATTAATCAACTAACTAATCCTGCAATTATGTTCCTACTCATCTTACTTTCTTAGACATGCAGCGTGTATTAAGTAGAACATAACATAACATAAAATCAAACTGCAACAGTATGTATGTTTAAAGGAAGTTCTGTCAAAGTATCTTCCCAATAAAATAAGCAAACAAAAATATTGATGTACTTATTATTAAATACAAATATATGTATGTGTAAAAACGTAGAACATATATATTGGGAAATGCATTTCAATGAAAAAATTATATACTATATACACTTGTATCTTTGTCATGAAAATGACAACGTAACAAGATGCTTTAAATTTCATTAAAATTTGAAATTAAAATTAAAATTAAAAGATAGCCTATATGAAAAATGCATAATCAATGTCATGATTTAAAACATATATATATATATATATATATATATATATATATATATATATATATATATATAAAAACAATAACTTTTAATAATTATGGCAACTAATTCATAATTCATAATTCATAGCAGTTCATTAATGCATTATACATACTCAAAATACATTCAAAATATGAATTAATTTCACCTGCGTCTTGCCACTGCTGGTTTTATACTTAAAGCCTGATTCAACCCTGGCTCAATGTGCGCCCTTAATCTCAAGATCCAGTTCAACTCAACCAATTCAAGATAACCCATGTTATTGCCTTCTTTTTTATTATTGTGTATTAATTGTAACACCCTGAACCTAAAGTGATGGTTAGGAAACATATAATTATGCTTAGCTAAAGCATTGGTCAAGATAATTCTTTTCGTATCATAATTATGATTATAAATACAATCTTTGAGTCTTCTGGATGTTAGCCCCACATAATATGCCTCACAGACTTCACATGTAGCTAAATAAACTAAATTTTTTGACTCACAAGTTGCATAAATGAATGGTGTAAAAGTATAATCCAAGTCCGGAACCATGAAGGGTTGGATCTTGGAAATAAATCTACACATATTACATCTATTACATGGGTATGTCCCATTCCTTAAGAACTGTCTAATATCTAACTTGAAACCATCTACTTTCTCAGTGCATAATAACCTCTTCAGGTTTTTACTATTCCTGTACCTGAAGGTGGGTTTATTACCAACCACCTGTGCTACATGTGTATCCAATAGCAAGATCTTCCAGTTATCTCTAATGATGTTATTAATATAATAGATGTCATTTGTATATATAGTTGTAAAGGCTACCCTTGTATCATATTGATGCACATTAAGATCTTGCACATGGGTCCCTCGTCTCATATTGACATTTAATCCAGTGTCAAAGGTGGAACATTTTATCTCATCTATCAAGGTGTGAGGATATCCCCTATCTATGAAAAAGCTTGCTGTTAAATTTAATTGTGAATATCTATCTTCTTCCTTGCTACACAAACATGATGTTCTCAAAAGCTGTCCCTTAACCATGTTTTGAAACACATGTCGTGGATGCATGCTGTTATAGTGAAGAATGGCATTTCTCCAACATGGTTTCCTATAGATAGTAGTGGAAATGGAACCATTTGGTTCTTTTAGGATAGTAACACCTAGAAAATCTATTTTACTAGTAGATTGTTCCACTGTAAATTTCAAAAAATCAGTGGTAGATTCCATATATGAAACCAATTCTAAAAGTGAATCTTCACTTCCATTCCACAATATTAAGATGTCATCCGCAAAACGTCTGTATAATCAGACGTTCCTAAACAATTCACTATTAAAAAGAAACCTGTTTTCCCATTGATGCATCACTAGATTAGCGTAAGAGTTTGCACAGGGAGTGCCCATGGCTATTCCCCATACTTGTGCATATATCTTATCACGAAATTAAGAATGTGTTGTTATTCAAAACTAATTCTAGTAAAACACATATTAATGTTTGACAGGCCTTATCAAGTGTGCCATCCATACATAAGAATTCCCTAATGGCCTGTACCCCATAATCATTGGGGATACTTGTAAATAAATTCTTAATATCCATTGATACCAAAATAGTGCAAGGAGATATTTTGTGTATAATAGCTACATCTTGTAGCTCATTCAACAGCCCATAGGTGTCTTTCAGTATGGTGGGTATCTTCTTAACCAAGGGTCCCAATTTAGATTGAATAAAAATGGAAATTTTCTCTGTCAGCCATTGCTCTCCTGATACTATTGGGCGTAGGGGAGGTGGAAAACATATTAATGCATATTATGTGTAACACAACAGTAAATAACATAACAGTCTGCATGTTAACAGCATGCCAGTAAGAAGTAAACCATATGACCAACAAAACAGTTTAACAAAATATGTTAGTAGTGAATCATAACACATAACAATAATACATCATATTTTTCAAAAATATAGTTAGTTTAACAAAATATGTTAATATTAAATCATAATAATAAATAACATTAGTAAATAAATGAAGATAAGGGGTGGGAAAAGAGAGAGAGAAACAATATACTACTGACAATGCAGACTATATCCCTGAAAATACTGATAATAAATACTCTAAGGCGGGAAGTGTCAGTTTTGAGTACAGTGACTACAATTCTCCTATAGCTGATGTAGCACATACATACCTCTCAAGTTATTAACATGGGTCAGTATGGGCCAAACAATAACAAATGCAGGTACACAACTACACAGAATGCTTTCACATAATGTGGACTTCTATAACTACCAAGGTGTTCTGTAAGCGGATCTGGTAATAAATTGCATTCCAGGTAATCATTTTTCTGGTAATTCTGTGACAGATGGATTAGGCAGTCTTAATTACATTACGCAAAACTGTGACACTTGAAAGGCATGTTTGTGTACAGTACATAAACTAGACATCCACCATGCCTTAGTTTGTAGGCATGGGAATAGAACCCAATAGCTGTGACTGCAGGGGACATCTGCAAAAAATGTAACATTGACTGCAGCAGCTTAGTACAGACATGCAAGGAATACAGCCATTCTGAGAATATGTAGACAGATGTATTTAGGAATCAACAATGGTGCTTAACACTTTATTGGTATTGCTGATAAGTGCCTGTGAAATGTTAGCACAATCATATATGTTCATAACATTGGATACCTCAACCATATACCTTTTGTTCCTGGAGTGGTAGAAAAAGACAGCACTAAGTGACTGAATTCATTTTGAATTCTAGAGCTATTACAGTACTATACTTGACTGCAGTGACAGTAGAACATGCATGCATGGCATACAGCTGTACTGCATTTATTGAAATTGATTTCTTTGGTAATCCACAATGCTGCTTAACACTTTACTGATTTTGCTGATAACTGTCTGTGAAATGTAACACACAATCATATCTGTTCATAACATGGGCTATACTTGACTGCAGTGACAGTAGAACACACATGCATGGAATACAGCCATACTACATTTATTAAAACACATTTCTGTAGGAATCAACAATGTTGCTTAACACTTTATTGGTATTGCTGATAAATGTCTGTGAGGTCCACACAATATCTTCCCATAGAGTGGGCTACCTCACCCATATACCTTTATTACCTGAAGTAGGAGGAACAGAGACCATTATGTGATTGATATTGGCCTGGAGACAGCCTTGGATACAGTGTTACACTTCACTGCAGCAACCTTACCATGGACAAGCAATGCATACAGCTCTACTGCAATGGTTATGACAACTCAGTCCTGCTGTACACTGTTTTTCTTATTGTTATTGGTATTGTTTATTGTTTATTGCAATAGTTATTGTTCATTTATTGCACTACAGCTCTAATTATCCATTTATTGCACTGCAGTTCTACTTGATCATTTATTGCACTACAGTTTGTATTCTGTATACTATATTGCAGTAAATGCTTTACTCTTTCTTGCTTATTGCACTACAGTTAGCATAAATCTGTACATACCACACTCATGGCACAACCTGGCCAGGCGCCCGGCATGGGACTTGACATCGTGAGCCCTCTCAGCTGCAGCTGTTGGGAGAGAAGCACACCATTATGCATACCAGTTTTGCAGACATTCAGCTTGCATATTGGTAAAATAGTGGAAAACATACTTACATGTTTGTGGGGCACTCCCAGTTCTGGCTTCTGGGACCCAGGTGTCCAAGCTTCCTCTCTTTCTCCTCTTCAGGTCATTATAATGGGGACGACACTGCTCACCTGTGCAGGGGATTCCAGTAACACCAATGAGTTCCCTGGCCAACCAGTCCCAGCTCTCCACCTTACACTCTGAGCCCTGGAAACTGCGCTGCAGCAGCCTAGGTTCATGATTTCTTACCTGGAGCCCAAGAAAAAACCTCGACTTCTGAAAACGCCATCTCTGAACCTGAAAGCAAGCACCTTCACCAGCACCACCTGCCTTATCACCAGTTCATCAGACTCCAAAGACTGTTGTAGAACTCCCATCTATTGCGCCTAATATAGGCTGTTTTCCTGCCCTTACACATCACTGACCAACATTCACAAAAGCACCATGTTACTTAGTATTGTGCAAATCAGCTAAGCAGCATGAAAACTCACACAGTCGAGGTTTTAGCTAAGCTTAGCACCAAGCAAAAAAATGTAGCTGTTAGCATGTTTAAGCAGTCTTCAGCACAGCACAGTGCAGCAGTACCATATTTCACAAATTTGTTTTTAAAATTAAACATATATAATAAATTAAATTACAGACATCTTATCACTGCTACAGACTTGAACCCAGGACCTACTAAGCATTAGGCTGCATCTCTAACCATTTAGCTACTTGGATATTATGAAAACTAGTATACCTTTACATATACTACTGGGCTACCTGTTAATGTTGCTAAGCACTGCCGCTTGGTATGCAAACGTGCTTAAATAGACCCAGACATAAATCATTAAATACGTCTGGTTTCTATTTTTAGATGTCTAGCAACTGTCGGCTATGTATGTATGTATATATGAGTGCTGCTCAGCTC